>NC_068389.1:19328794-19583794 GCF_023724105.1 Carassius gibelio | reverse complement strand
GAACTATTTTTTCATTTTATTGTTAACATAACTTATAACTTATTTCAATAAATACTTAAACAACTGTATGCAAACTCTTTTCACTTACACATAGATTTATTTTGATTTGATTTTAAATGGTGCTGGGTTCATTCTCAAATCTTCTGCTAACTGGAGTTAGCAGACGTTAATGACTTGAGTCATATGCTGTAAATCTATTTGTCTCACAAATTGATAAAAACTGTAAGCTTACGAAACAGACATTTTCATGAAAGATGTATTATCTACATAATAGTTCAACTTCCTTGTGGTGAAGGTCAGCATGATCACAGTACAGATTGGTTGGCAACGGTAGAATTACATGACATGCTTCAAAAGAACAACAGGAGAATTTAATGATACAGCAATTGTTTTTTATGCACAGTAACTATACTATGGGATTCCAAAGTGGACAGATTTACAGCACAAATGTAATGTTTTATTAAAAGCATTTGTTAAGGAACTTATTAATAAACTGAATGTCTTGGATTTGTGTTCATTGTGTTTGTTTTACTTGATGATCCAGAAAGTCAGTTTTCAAGATGTTGAAATATATTTGTTTCCTGTTTTGCATTTCATATCAAAAAAAAGGAAAAGATAAAATTAAAAAATTAAAATAAAAAAAGAAAATATAACATATAATGAACTCTAGCCATAAAATGGCTATACACAAAATGTATGAAATAAATTATCAGCATATATTTCATACATTGACAGGTTCAATAGTAAACATTAATAATGTGTTAAAAGATTTGGTTACATTTTATTTGAATGGTCCACTTTAGACATTCTTACGCAGCTACATCAACAAACTCTCAAAATAAAGTATTAAGCAAAGATTGATTAACATGGATCGAATGCCATCTATCTGTCTGTCTGTCTGTCTATCAATATATATCAGACTTTACATGTGAAATAAATAAACAATTATGAATTTCACATTAGCATGAAATTTGATTACCATTTTAAGCAATTACTGACAAAAACCTAATATGGTGTTTGTATAACAAAATATACATAATAAAGCAAATTTAAAAATGTTCTATGTTCAGAAGCCCTTCAGATACAAGAGTGTACAGAAGCCTGTTGAGGAGCATTCATACACATTAACTTTTATTATAATAAACAAGTCACTCTTCAGATCAATGTGACCTACATTGGCAACAGAGGAAACAATGAGTAAAAAACTGTGAAGAAGAAAAGCAGAAGCTACTTTAAATCAACTGAACAGCATGTGATGCCAAGTAATATAAGTTTATACAAGTCAGTCAAACTTTCCATATGAGCTTTGAGTTTAATTGATGCATTGATTATACAAGTGGATATCTTTATTGAGAGTATTATAGGATCCAGAGGTCACATGATCCAGAGGAACAAGGAAGCAAAAGGATATTTCCAAGAAATATTATTACACCCTTATATCTGCTCGTTGTTATGAGGTATAACTGGAAAATAGGGAGGAAAAAAATGGGTTAAATAATGAGAAAATTGGGAGACCACACTAAATAATCTCCTAACACAGTGAATCTAAATAAAAAGATGATATGTTATCATGCGATATGAGAGGCGAATAAGACAATCGTTTGATTTCGGTTTACAGGAAAAGGTTAACCAGTAGAAATCCATAATTAGTAACATCTTAAAATCAATAAAATCTGGACACACTCCAGAACAAAGACAACCTTCATCCTAGACCAGGGATTGGCTGTTCAGCCTGAGTTTTCACGAATCCACACCTGTGTACGACCATGAGAACATGACATAATTACAGAACCTTATATAAGAGCGGAGGAGGGACACAGCCTCTTTATTGTGCGCACCTGTCGGCTTGGTCACAGTTTGAAGCAAATTTCATTCTCTGTGGTATCATTTCTGATTACAGTTTTCTCTCCATCATGAAGTGGACGATCATAAGATTCTGCATGTTGGCTCTGCTGGCCTCCCAGGCTCAGGTAAATACATACACATCCATCAATAACTTGTAACTTATTTTATATTCACACTCCACACAATGCTGATGTCTTACAATATTATCATAAGCTATTGAAATATGTCCGGGCAGGTAGTCTTGAACAGGCTAAGAAAGAGGTCAGATTCCGATAAGCTCTTTTCAAAGCTAAATGATAATGCAAATATTGAACGTTTTGGGATATAACAATTACAAAATTACAAAATGTAATATACAGAATAATACTTTTTTTGTGGTTTCCCAGTATATATATATATATATATATATATATATATATATATATATATATATATATATATATATATATATATATAAATAATATATATAAATATATATATAAGTCTAAACATCTTAGAAAAAAAGGTATTTTCAGATAATCTAACTTGACTTATTTGTATTTCTTGTTTTAAGCAAAAAATAACAAAACATAGTGAGATTTATGATTGAAACAATGGCTTTAAGTTGATGAAGTAATAAAAAGACTTCTGTTCTGCTTCTCAAGTAAATGGATAATTTTTCAAATATATTCAGATGTTTTTACTGGATGACAATAATAATAATAAAAAATAAAATAAAATAAGGAAATGATTTCCCAAGTTATATTTACAACAATTATACTACAATAGTGAGAACAATAATAGGGAAGGGGAAGTTTCACACCAATGAAATCTGAGGAACGAACTCTGCATTGTGTTTCATTTTTAACATCTAATATTGGCAGTGGTTAATAGCTTTTAACTGTTTAATTTAATTAAGCTTTTTAATTGTTTCCTAAAAGAGTAACGTGACAACGACTGTGACAATCGACTTGGCAACATCTCATAATACTTCAGTTCCATGGACAAATTCAACAACTGTCAAGATTTCAACTACAACTCAACCACCTGTTCCAACAACCAATCTTACTTTACCCACAATAACGAGCAAGAATACTCCAGGTTCAACTCAAGCCAATGGGACGACTTTGCAGCAAAATGTGACAACTGCATCAGGTCAGCCAAACACAACGTCTCCATCTCCAAAGTCCACCATGAGTCAAACACCTGGTTTTTCAAGCAGAAATACAGATTCGACCACATTCACAAATTCCTCAACTACAGTGAATGCCACTATGACAACAGTAGGACAGACCACAATTGGGACAACTAAGTCATCCAGCGACTCACTGACAGTTACCATCATCAACTATATTCTGCCCGTCCTGCTGTACAAGATGTTGAATTGAGCATTATTTGATTCAGTCCTGGATTAAATCTAATTTGGAATGTTTTGTAAAGTACTGTAGAATAATAGAATATAAGTAATATATAAAAGTACAGACTATATGTATCTAGTGAGCATGTAACTGACTATTACATTTACAGTAGCATAAGCCAAAACTGAACATCAGATAATAATATTATTGATTGAATGTTTGTTATGATTGCACACACCTGCTTGATGCATCACAAATGAGGACTTCCTCAAAAAGCACGTAAGATTTCAAATGAAAAATGCATAGTTTAAAATAATGTCTGAAATAAAGAAGAAGAAAAAATGATCTGTTGATTGTATGCGTGTCTTTCATAGCTAAGACTAGTGTTGATTTTCATTTTAATGTGATGGTAATGTATTTACTGTTTAGTAACTGGGCCTTTTCTGCTAAAATAGTACAAATCAATCATTTCCTTTTCCTCAGTTTATGATCTTATGGCATACTGGAAAATCAAATGAGTCAAGCAACAATCTAGAAGATAAGAATGACAAATAACACGGTAAACGGTCTTAAAGGTATACTGCACCCCAAAGTAAAATTCTTACCCCCGTGTCGTTCAAAACCTGTAAAAGCCTGTAAAAAGCCTGTAAAAAAAACCTGTAAAAGTCTGTCTTCGGAACACAATTTAAGATATTTTGGATGAAAACCAGGAGGCTTGTGACTGTCCCATTGACTGCCAAGTAAGTTACACTGTCAACGTCCAGAAAAGTATGAAAAGCACCGTCAGAATAGTCCATCTCCCATCAGCGGTTCAACCGTAACATAATGAAGCGACAAGAATACCTTTTGTGCACCAAGAAAACAAAAATAACTTTATTCAACAATTTGTCTCCTCTGTGTCTCTCCACATCACTGTAGCACAATTTTGGAGAATATCTGCTGAATACAAGCAGCGTACGCTCTTCTGAATCACCTGCAACAGAAGGATGTTTTCTTTCAGATCAAAGTGTAAAAACGTATCCTTGTGGGGCAGCTGACACAGAAGATTGTAGGTTGCCTCTTAAATAAAAGCATTCATTACTTTCAAAAAAATAAATAAAAATAAGCAGCAAAACTGTTTCCAATATTGATGTTAAATCAGCATATTAGAATGATTTCTGAAGCAGTCTGAGTTATGATGCTGAAAATTCAGCTTTGATCAAATAAATTATATTTTAAAGTATATTAAAACAGAAAACCATTATTTTAAATTGCAATAATTTCACAATATTACTGTTTTTGTTTTCTCTATTTCTGATTAAAAAAATAAAAAAATAAAAAATACAGCCATAATGAGCTGAAGAGAGATCTGTAAAAAACATCACAAATCTTCCCTGCCCAAATCTTGACTGGCAGTGTATATATATATATATATATATATATATATATATATATATATATATATATATATATATATATATATATATTCAATCAATAATATATATATATATATATAATTCCCCTCAAACAAAAGTGAAAATTGTAAAAATAAAAATGAAAGAGTCCTGTTTTGAATCAAGCCCTATAACCACAGTGTGTTCTGCTTAATCTTAAAAACACTTATGGGCAATAATATAAAAAAATAATCCAGAGATTTAAGGTGAGAGCTTTGAAAGACCATTTCTGCCACATAAAAAAGGCATGCTTAAGTCAATCAATATAATGATATAGAAGTAAAAATTTTGACATAAAAAGTCATGAAAATATAAGAAAAAAGTCGTAACTGACAATACAAGTTGAAAATTGTATTTAAAAAGTTCAAAATTTTGTTATTAAAACTCTATTGCCTTCCACAGGGATTTGTAAAGAACAGTGCTACAATTCTCAGTAACATTTTATTTATTTATTTATTCAGACCCAAAGTTTTTTTTATTAAAATGAATGGAATGTGCTTTCACTGTGTGCACGTAAATGTAAAAATGCTTATTTGCATCAGATACAGCACTTCTTCTAATCTTCTGCACGACATATAGCCAACAAACCCTGCTGGAGTTCACCTTTGAACTGCTTCTATTGAGAAAACAAGAAAAAACAAAAAACAAACAAAAACATTATTTAGCTGGAATTAACAATGATAGTAAAGACTGGTTTAAAGATGTGTGTGTGTGTGTGTGTGTGTGTGTGTGTGTGGAGGACCTGTAAGGTCGTGTACAGAGAAGTCCCTGTTGACTGAAGGTATGCCACTCTAACTCTCAGTAGATCCTCCTCACTGTGAGCCACCATCACACCCTGGACCACCGGTGCCTTCAGAGTACAGGACACAGTATGTCAACACATATTTTTAGGCAAGGCATGGCAAGCCAAGGCAAGGCAAGGCAAAGCAATGCAAGGCAAGGCAAGGCAAGGCAAGGCAAGGCAAGGCAAGGCAAGGCAAGGCAAGGCAAGGCAAGGCAAGGCAAGTTTCATTTCATACACAATGGTAACTTAAAGTGCTTTACATAAAAGAAAGTAAAACAATCATATAAAACAAAAACAAGAAAATTATTTAAACGTATTTAAAATGAATTTAAGGTTGTGCAATCATTTTGGTTTACATAATATACAGTGCAATTCATGAAATACAGTTCAGACGTAGCGCAGTGCTCATTCAATAAATGCACAGCTAAACAGATGAGTTTTGAGTCTAAATTTAAAAGTGGCCAATGTTTTAGCACATCTGATCTCTTCTGGAAGCTGATTGCAATTGTGGGCAGCATGATAACTAAAAGCAGACTCCCCTTGTTTTGTGTGAACCCTTGTTATTTCTATCTCACTCGATCCTAATGATCTGAGTGGTCTGTTAGGTTTATATTCAGTCCTAAGTCATTGAAATTTTCATTTCAAAGCAAAAAAAAAAAAAAAAGTCTGTGGGCCACTGAGCATTATACAGTGAATAAACAAGCAGTGATCTCAGCATTTGTATAAAGCTGTATATTTGTTTTAAAGAACTTCCCGTTTTGTATTTGCATGCGCTTTGCATGGATTTAGCAAGTTGTATTTTTGTATTTCAGGAAATATTTTTTTTCATTGATACATAGCTGTCAATATTTAGCCCATCAAATAGGTGGTTTTAGGTTTTATTTTACTCGTTGGCACCCAAAATGCTGGCAAAAGTTTTAAACTAAATAATTTAGGAATGGCATTTATTAACTTAAATTAAAAAAAAAAAAAAAAAAAACCAAACAAACAACAACAAAAAAGAAAAGAAATCCCAAGCTTACTTTCATAGTTTGGATCCGTTGTGCCAAGAATAGATATTGGTTTTGTATACATTGCACTGATGAGAAGAAGAAAGAGATGAATTGCAAATGACATTTACATTTATTGATCACACACACATTAATACATCCTCAAACAAAAAACAGTTTTACCTAGTGTCTTTAAGCCCTTTTTGAAGTCTCCAGAGAGGACTCCTTTAAAATGTCCGTCTAAAGTCTCCTTCACTGTCTGGCCTATCTCAAACTCCAGTTCTTCCAGCACTGAAGTAGAAATGTTCACACACATTTGAAATATTTTATTGTTTGTTGCTATACAAGACTTAAATTGTACATATGGTCATTTTTCACAAATTTGCATGAGTCAAATTTGTCAAAAACGTTACACAAGTAATTACTTGTACCAAGGATACAGGAAATAACAGCCTTTCCAAACACTACGTCTGCCAATAATGGCAGATATTAATCAGTAATAATGAAATGTTCTGACACATCTCTTGCACAACAACTTCAGTAGAAGTATAAGCTGTCAAATTTGGAAATACCTTAAAATATAAAATCCCTAGATTTAATTAAATGTTAATTAAACCCACATTTATCTTCTGAAGGCATTTCCAACAATTTTGTCCCTGAAATAATAGCTAGATCTGAACTCACCAGTTCTAAGATGGTCTGGGTTTCTTGTGGTGAGTAATTTGATCCAAATATCAGCTGCAGGTTTCTTGTTTTTCAGCTCCTCAGACAAAGACTGTAAAACAAAATGAAAATATAGCTACTGATTTCAATCACACAGTTCAGTCAAGTATATGAAATATGCAACTTATCTGAGTGGACTTCTTAGAAAACTTTGAATATCTGTCATCCAATATGGATATCCAAAAAAAAGAATATCTGTGATCTAACTGAGCTGAAATCCACAATCTGAATACTATTTAAGAAGTCAGCTAGAGGTCACGGAACAATCACTGGCCGTTGCAGTGTAACAGATCAAACAAAGCAAAGTCAACATAGGTTTTATGGTTAATTCTTTATCAGCTACATTTCTTGATATGACATGAAAGCAGTCCTTTGAGAAAGAGAGACAGAAATCTTTGTGAATATATATGGACTCACTGCTATATCCTGGTCAATAATCCCTGGCCCATTCTCTTTCTGATAAAGGATAGAGAGAAAGAAACAGAGAGATTGAACACGATTACTCGCATAACAAGAGATACTGACATGGTGGTGACGTATCAACATAATGAAAAAACGTTTTTGATGGTAATTATTAAATAGTGAGATTTAGGACAGGAAGTAACACACGTTACCTTCAACAATGCCACAACGAGCTTTGCAAAATCTCCACTGGTTTCACTTATCAAGTCTTTCTCCAAATCCCGCTTATATTCTGTTAAAGTGACAATGTTGAAACATTTAAACACAGACTGATAGAAAATGTATGCAATTTTCACTGTTATATTAAATTCTTATAGCATATATAACATATGCACTAGCGTTTAAACTTTTGGGGGTCAGTAAGCTTTATTTTTGAAACAAATTAACACTTTTTTTCAAAAAAGGATGCAATAAATTGATTGAAAAATGACAGGAAAGTCTTTTACACTGTTATCTAAAAAGAGAATTTCAAATAATTTTTTTTTTTTACTTTGAACTTTTTATTCATAAAAAGAAAAAAAATTATGAACAGACCCCAAACTTTTCCCACAAATGCTAACGTAATTTACAGCATTTTTGTGTTGCTTTACAGTGGAAAATTACCAGTAATCAATAATTATTTTGTGTCATATATGACACAATTTTCTGTCAACATTTAGTGCTCATGTTGATTTACCATCATACCAAAAACCTTTTTTATTTTTATTATTATTATTATTTTTATCATTATGCAATGCTTTAATTTACTAAGAGCAGAGTTAAAAGTGAGATGTTCCAAAAAATAAAATAAAAACCAAGAGGTTTTTAATAGCATTAATTACATTTAAAGGTTCTCCTTTTTACATATTGTAAAATAATTCCTAAAGCACCTTGACTGTATGCAGCCCTGATGTCAGAGAGCTGCTGTGGGGTCCTTGTGCACAAAATCTCCAAAAGAGTTTCTTCATCTGTACCAGCCCCCTGAACACACAAAAAATGAATACAGTCTGAGTGGATGTCCATCTATAGTTAAATGTATGCTGATAATCTCTCTCTCTCTCTCTCTCTCTCTCTCTCACACACACACACGTAATTGCATACTCAAAGACTAGCACTATATTAGGGATTAATGCCAAACCTCCATGGCTTTGCGTAAGCGATGGGCCTCAAACTTCTCTGGTATCATCATCAGTCCAAGTATCAGAGACTGCAGATCACCGGAAAGAACCTTCTTCAGACTTGCTTCCAATTCCTGTAGCACACACATACACAGGAACACACATATTTTGTTTTATCATGATGAGAATTATTCATTGACTTCTATTGATTTTATACTGAGTTAATGATATTTTATATCCTCTAAAACCTTAACCAAATCCTCACAAACCTTTCTTTATTTTTAGATGTTAGAATTTGTATTACCCTTTTAGGACATTTAGTCACTATATAATGCATTATATCACTTAGTCACTTCTTATAGTATTTGGCTTGTAAAAAAACACAACCTGACCCCCACACAGAGACTGACCAGCTTGTGATGATTTGGAGATTTGTTTCTGACTTACTTTTTGTGAGAAATTCTTGTAGGCCTGGGCAAGAGATTGTCTCTGAGCATTACTGCGATTGGTCAGTATTCTCACAATGGTGCTCACATCTTTAACAAAAAAGTAATGGTCGTTTGAAATGAAAACAATTAAATATGATAGACTGCTAGAAGATTGACTTTTACTACCACAATCATGCCTCATGAGCATTGATATAAGTGTACCTTTCTTCTCCAGTGCAGTGTGAAGGACTGTAGCATCTCTCTCGGGATGTAAATTTGGGAAAGGACGAACAGACCCCAGGGTGCCCCACCACATGGCTGCAGACTGCGGGATGATAAAAATATAGGCAATGTGAAGAGGAGGATGGAGATTGTAGAAGAAAAGAATCCTGATGTAAAAGAAAAATGGTATTGAGAAGATGATTCGAAAAAGAAACAGGAGATTTAGTGACAAACAATGAGTCCTACACAAAAAGTGAAGTAAGTACAGATGCAAACATTTTACCGTAAGTGGAGAAGTTTCCTGTGTGTTAGCTTCTGGCTCCATGTCACCCCTTGTCAATGTGGAAAAGTTATGCACAAAAATGGTGTAAAAACAATTTGGATGCACTTTATTTTACAGTAAGTGTACATACAGTGTATTTATCTAAGAAAGTTCTGGTAACACACGGGGTACAGTTACATGGGGTAGGGTTAGGTTTAGGGGTAGGTTCAGGGTTAGTTCCTAGTTATTACATAGTTATTGTAATTACTATAATAAGTACATCGTATGTACATGGGGAGCAGGACTGTAAAATAAAGTGCTACCAACAAATTTCTCTAGCAAATTCCACAATTGATTTTAAAGAAATGGCAAGTAAAAACGAATTATACATTATATTTTAAGTAGAAAAAAACTGAAAAGTATTTTGATGTAAAACATACTCCAATAATCTTTGTTTTATTTAAAACTCATTTCATGAGAAATAATTCTTAAAGTGTATATGGGGAAAAAACCAATAAAGAAAAAAAAAAAACCCACAAAACCTCAGAAAGACCACTGTTCTTCAAAAATATTGAAATTTTTCAAAGAAAAAATTAAAAAAAAATAAAATAAACAAAGACATTAACTTCATTTTCACTTAACATAGGGCCTATCTGTTCAAAATTAAAATATGCTTCAAAAATATCCTTCTGACAAAAAGAGTAAAGCAAATGAAAATGAAATTAGTTTAAAAAGGTTTACCTAGCTTAAAAAAAAAAAAGATTACTGAGACAGTGATGATTATTAAGTTGGTTTACCTATACTGAAGACTCAGAATGAGTGTCTGTGAGATGTCAGTTTCAGCTTTTTTTAGTGACTGACTCCTGATCTTCAGTCTCTCAAACTTAATAACGCAAAATGAAAACACAGGTTAAAATCAATGTTGGGAAATAAATAGCTTCCGTACGCTGCTCGTCTGCTGCAAGAAGCACAAAACGTCTCAAACCGAACAAGCTATCAATGCCTTAGATCAGATCAGATCAGATATCTCATGGGTGTAACCTTGAGACTACACACAAGAACTTAAAAAAACTGGAAGACTCAGTTGACCAGATTCCTCCCCAAACAACATTTCTGAATTAAAGATAGTTCGAAAGAGAATTCTCGAACACATTTTGATGAACATTTATAAAGTTCGATGTCAGTTATTTGCTACAAGCTGTATAAAACAGGTTGTAATTTGAGAAATGTGTGAACGTGTTTTTAAAGTCAACAAAGAAGTTACTGGAGCTGAACATGCATGTAACTGCATGTGTACATAAACGTGTAAAAATGTTGAAAACATCAGGAGAATTCACCTCCACCTGCAAGAGCAACATCATCAGGTGTGGCTTTTGATTTGTAGACCTGATCAAACTGAATGGCACCAGCACACGCATCTGCATACTCGTCATTCATCAGCAGCCCTTATCAGACATCTTTACACACGTAGTAAACACGCCGCTCTTGACCTCGCCGCTCCAGTCCTGTCACTGATCGTATCTGATCTCAGGGTTAACACAAGTCATCCAGTCTGGCAGCATGTTTCCAAAACCAAGTTAAACTGATTAAAACTAATAAACATGCACTCCTGGATATGTATGCCTATACTGTACAAGATGTTCTTGAAGAACCGTTCTAAATTAAGACAAATAGTAAAACATCAATAGCCAACATTTGATGAATTAAGACATGATTTTTTTTTTCACGTAGTTTTATTAAAAAATTAAAACCGCTCCCTGTTACATAATATTTTTACATTGTACTATGAAAATAACATTTATACATAATAAAGTTTTCCAAATCATGGTGACTTTATATTGACTGACATAAGCACACTTTTTGGTATTAAAAACAACAGGACAGACATAAATCTGGTAGAATTCACTCTGGTAGCATTTGCAATGACTATAAACTAATTGCAGACACTGTGCTATAAAAGTATACCCAATATGTCAGATAAAAGCTGAGACAAAACGACATAAGCTTGTAAACAAATAAAATGAGCAGAAATGAAAAATCCTTGGAAAGTTGCCGGAAACATATACAATGATGACATTCTCATGTGACGTATAGGGAAACAGGAAAAAAAGAAAAAGAAAAAAGTTTCTAAGTGACTTAACCACCAACACCATCAACAGTTTGTAAATGAGCCATAGGTAATATGGTTTATTCAAACTATGTGCAAATAAGACACGTCACAGACGAGAGCTTTATGTTTCACAATCAAGAAAACTAGCATGCTGAATGATATTTGACCTCTGCTTCATTTTTTATTTTTTTTTAAATGGCAATACATTACCTATGATTCATTTCACCTATTAACAGACAGGAGAAACTTTCCCCACCCAGCATCTTCTGATTGTATGTAAGGATGATTCACTGGTGCCCTCAAAGTGTCATATGTCAGTTCAGGTAGAGCTTGTATTGTTGGGGCAGGACAGATGGGTGGATTCAAAAGGAGAGGGGGATCAGATGAAGAAGAGAGTGGCGCGATTAAACAAATTCCATCTCCCACTGTTGACTGGCATGTTCCCCGTTCTCTTCTCGGATCACTAAATGTTGTTTGTCATATGTCTTACCCCCTGTAAAAGAAAAAAGAAAAAAAAAGACAAATTAGACTGCATGAAGAACATTTTTAGTGTTGCCAACATCAAAATTTTAGGTAGAAACACATATATTTATAAAGAAATTTAAATATTTTATATTTATAAGACAAAGTATACACTACCATACAAAAATGTAGGGCCGGTAAGAACACAGAAGCTGCATTTATTTTCATAATATAGATTTATAATAAAGTATTAAATTTTTTCAAGAAAGATGTGTTATACTGGAGTACACTGTTACAAAAAAAAAAAAAAAAAAAAAAAAAATATATATATATATATATATATATATATATATTTTTTTTTTTTTTTTTTTTTTAAATATTTCTTAAAGTTTCTTAATCAATCAAGGTCAGCAAATGTTGTTTGATAAATTTGGATGAAGTATGGCACGGCACTGCTTTATTGATGTCAACTACCCTTACTTTTTTAAATTCTAAACAAAAAATTAATCTTTAATACATTAATAGGAATAGGAATACAATGATATTTTTCATAATGAATAGTAAATAAATTGCCATTTAATAAATAATAAAATAAATAGGTACAATATACAGTAATACATTTTGTACTTTGTACAAAAAAGCATCAAACTATAGTTTACCTTTGATATCCAGCACCATTCCGGGGAAGGTGACACTGGAAATTGTGCCGCTGACCTGAGCGCTCCACGTTTGCACTGGCACACGTGTTTCAGTCCACAGCACCACCTTAGCACCCGACTCGACATTACCCATCACCTGCAGACTCATGGTTCGAGCCAGCTGACAAAAAGAGAGCATACATTTAAAAAATCTGAGAAGGGGTGACTTAAAGAAGTTGTAAACTATGAATAACCATACATGCATTATTCATCAACATCATGGTGTGCAAAGCACCTTGTTTTTGATCAGCCCGTCCTGATAAAGCCAAATATCACTCATTCCCTCCACCTGCTCTGTGACGACCACGCGGCCTGTCTTCATGTCCTCAACACCACCCTGCACTGATATGTAGTGGCCCGTCTCTTTATTTTTGATGCGGAACAGTCTTTGTTTCTATAGGGATATAAACAAACAATTAAAAAAATGGACGTACAAATGATAGGAAATACATAAGAAATACTCTGTGATACTAACTTGTCTGACTGGATACAAGGAGCCGATACAGGACAGAGAGCTGAATTTACTCCAGTTTGGGATTTCAATTGTCTCCAAAAGGTACTGGCGCCCCCTGTAGTTACTATGTTCACATAACACCCAACTGCAAAGAGATTGGTGTGGTTTTAACATACATATGTTAAAAATCTCATACAAAATAGACATGAAAGCTCAAATGTACTACTAATAAGCAGCCCATCAAACCTACCAGCCACTGTTGACCCTAACAGAGAGGAAATGTGGATTAAATCCTTCCTCCCACATGTTGTAAATCTGTGTGTCAATTGTGACCTCCCGACCTTCAAAGCTCTCCAGTCCAAAGAGTGAGATTGACGGCACCGAAAATGTCTAAAGGGGGAACAGATGGGTGAACAAAGAGAGCTATATGTAGTTAAATGTATCGTCTACAGATTTTTCAATGGATCATGGCTCAGATCATTTGACGACCTCCTTTTCCAGAAACATATTAAGAAAGCAGGGTTTCTGCTCACCATTGGAACTGCTTTGACCGAGCGAATGCTGTAGTCAGTTGGGACGCCCATGCTGGTCAGGTTGGGATAATCTCCTTCAGACAAAACATACATGTTTCCTGTGAACTTCTCTCCTCCATATAACACCCAACTGAAATGAACAGAGATATACATACTCAGAGTGTCACAATCTGAGGAGAGATTTGAACATGAATATAGTGAAAGGTAATGCATGTTGAATCTAATGATTACAGTTGTATGTGTCTACATGCATTATGGAGCAACTGTATACACTCATCAAAAAATGTATCCCACCCTTAATTTTCTCACTTACCTTCCTCCCACCACTCTGCAGGACTTGACACTGAGACTTTCAGACAAACAGTCCTGGTTCTGATGACACACCCGACATGAGCCCTGGAAATCCAGCTCGGAGTAGAGCAGCACCTGCAGCAAAGGGAAAGAGAGGACAAATGTTTCATTAAATGCAGTGTGTTAATAAAAAAGATTTCTTTTACATACTGCTGTTCAAAAGTTTTAACACTGTTAAATACGATTTCTGTTTCAAATAAATGCAGTTCTTCACTGTTTCCACAAAAATATTCAGCAGGACCACTGTTCATCATTGATAATTATGTTTCTTGAGCACCAATGGAATAAATTACATTAAGAAAATATATTGCAATAATATTTAACAATCTTACTGTTTTACTGTATTTTCGATTTTATAAAAACGCAGCCTCAGTGAGCATAAGAGACTCAGCTTACCTCATTTCTGAAGCTGGGTCCTTCACTAGGTGCCTGAAATACATAAGAACAACCTTATTAATGAAATCAAGGACATAATATAAAAAAATTGAGATTCATAGGGGAATTCATGGCTGTGAAATAATTAATGTCAATTAAATACTTAAATATTATTTCAGCACATTTAACATCTGGTTGAAGCAGATTGCAGATGGTTATGAAATAATAGACAAGAATTTACAATGAATTACCAGATGAAAAAGTGATTACGCCTCTCAAAGTTCTCTGATATCTACTCCTTATGCAAAACATATTCAACCACACACAATTTGAGTGAACAGTCCTCACACAAAGTGTTTGGATTTGATAAATGAATAATGTGTCTGACTTACTGTGAGGATGGGCTGTATGGAGCAGATGCGGTTGTCTACAGAGCCCCAGTCTTCACAGCTGTTGTAGAAGCCTTTTTCCAAGACATACTGGTTACCTGAGAAATCCACATGAGAGTAGGCCACCCATCTGAGGAAAGAAAGAAAAATCAGTTCATATACTTATTAAAACATGGCTCGGTCTACCAGACTGGAATAAGACAATAACTATCAGATAATGTATGCAGAAGAGTTTTAGTCACTCAAACATTGCTACATCAAAAGATGGAGGGATCAGAACATACGCTCCACTCAGCACGTGGATGGAGTGGGTGTTGATGCCAAACCCAAACAGCTCCACATCTGGGACAGCTTCTGCCACCTCAAATGTAGGCTCTTCATTCTCCTCTTTATCCTCTTCAGGTGTCCCATATAACACCAGCAGGGGCTCGGATAGGTCCTACAGGAAGCAGATTTCACAGTCCAAAAAAAACTTATTGTCAAAATCCAGTCTAACTTCTGTTCACTTACCAACCTGGGCTACATTTCCCATCATCCACTGCACTGATTGCACACAGCTGTAACCAATCACATGCTATGGATGATTGGATATGTAGTCCAGTGTAAAGTGCAACAATCTTTGTAGTTTGAGAGTCCAAAGTGAGAGGGTGTATAGGACAGGATGAGTGAACGGACGTTAGTAGACCGGATTCATGACACTTATAACTTTGAACATTTATTAATTTAGTTTACAATAACTTTTAATGATGAAGTGCACTAAACACCAAAATGTTGTGCAAGCTTAACTTCATTGTCACCAAGACAATAACTTGTGTGTGTGTGTAAGCACACTTTGCAATTAAGCTCTTTCTAATTCAGAAATTAAAAAATATGTATATTATTTTTTAATTATTGTATTAATGTAATAACATTTTTTATATTTCCATTTCAAAAACAAATTTACATATATTAATAGCTAGTCACAGAAATTCTACTAAAAACTTTTAAAATACATATTATATAATTGTTATTATTAGTAGTAGTTATATTTTGTATATTTGTAAAAATATTTTTAGGACATATATTTACATACCTTTATAGTTTTCACTGAAATTCTACTTAAAATATTTTAAAACATGTATTGCATTACTTTTATTATTATTATTATTATTAGTAGTATATTAACATAATTATATATATTAAACATTTCCATAATTTTCAGTATAAATATTTATATGCATTTATGGCTACTCATGGAAATTCATTTAATATATTTAAACATCTATTATATTATTTTTTATCATTAATATTATTATTTGTAGCAGTAGCAGTGCTACATTAAAATAATATATTAATCTTTTCAATATTTTGTATTATATTATTGTTATTACTAATTGTGTTATTATTATTAACACTAGAGTATTGGCATTTTTTTATATATATAAATAGCATTTTAATGAAACTAAATGGTATAAAATTTTATCATATACAAAAAATACAAAATAGTAAAATCTATTTTGTGT
This sequence comes from Carassius gibelio, assembly GCF_023724105.1. Lineage (NCBI taxonomy): Eukaryota > Metazoa > Chordata > Actinopteri > Cypriniformes > Cyprinidae > Carassius > Carassius gibelio. Next base: position 19,567,338 of record NC_068389.1, on the reverse strand, counting down.
CTGTCTTACAGCTTGGATGACTCGGACCGAGCGCAGCTCTGAGTTCACTCCTCCCCACACCCGCCAGTCGTGGTACTCTCCCTCTTCTAGAAGATACTGGTGACCCCGGAAACCCTCCTTCTCATAGCCCACCCAGCTACAAAACAGATGGAGTAAGTCAAGCACAAGAGAGAGAGCAATACAACAAAATAAGTCAGATACTGTCCTGCGTACTGTGCAGTAAATATTTCAGTTCTTGCACTCTTCCCCACTTCATTCTCAATCACAAATACTTTTAACACTCACCAGCCTCCAATAACCTTAATGGATCCTGCACTGAACATAAACAGTGATTGTTGCTTGTCCACTCTTGTCAGGAAATCTCTCATGGTGGTGTAGATTTCTCTGCTTTTGCCAGTGAAATATGGCTTTTCATAGAGCACAATCTGTTAAAAACAAATGATCCCAAACATGAATCATCCGTGATCCTGCAAACAACACAAATAATATGACTGCTTAATTACATGGTAGCTGATGAACTCAACACTTACTTTTGGCTCAAAGAGGTTCTCCACTTTAGGTTCCCCCTACGAAAAACATTTATGTTAATATTCATCATTTAATTACTGGTATGCTGTGGAATCATTGATCAAAAAGCACAGCAGACTGAGGAGGAGACACTTACTATTTTAAGCGGATGTAGGGAGCCCACGTATGGATGTGTGACGCCCCAGGAGGCTGGGGTGGGGAATCCCCCGACTTCAAGCACTCGTGGGACACCCTGAAAGAAGGGCTCTGCAAACACCAACCATCTGGAGGAAATCAAACATGTGATGTTTCCAAACAAACACTATGATCAAGCCCCAATGGAATATATGCAAGCAAAAAAGTATTCTGCAGATTTTCACACAAAATCAACACATTCTCACTCCATTCTCACTTTAAATTGCTAATTTCAAACACAGTATATAACAGGCAGAAACTTCAGTCACAATATATTCAAAAAGTATTAATATTCCAAATCTTCTGAGGCAAAACGATTGATTTGTGAAAGGAATAGACACAATCACCATCTCCATCTGCTTTAAAGTTCAGATCCTGTGTTGCAGTCTGTGAACAAACTCAAAAATTGTTTTTGTTTTTTTTACACACACAGCAGTGAACAGCCATTTATGCCACGGCACCCAGGCAGCAGTTGGGGTTCAGTGCCTTGCTCAAGGACACCTCAGTCGTAGTATGGCCAGCCCGAGACTCAAACCCACAACCTTAGGGTTAGGAGACAAACTCTCTTACCACTAGGCCATGACTTCCTCTTTTTTATAGTCAGTTTTTGCAATAAATATCTGTGACTGTACTTTTATTTGCCTGTAACATGCTTTTTATTCTTCAGAAGTGAGTAGGTTTAGGGTATGAGTGGGGTTAGGTGCTCCAAAATATCTATAAAAGTATAGATTCATATAAAATGATTTCTTTTTTTACAAATGCATGCAAACCATTAAATGTGTCTTGATCTGGCACATAAGGCAAACAGCTGATAGCAATGGAGTACCCTGCACATCTAAAAGTGATGCTAAAGGGGTACCCTGACCATCAAAGGTGACGCCAACGGGTCCTGACCAAGTGTCAATATGTGACGATTTGAGTTTGGAGTGAGAACGTGTTGCCAAAATCTGTGCAGAAAATGTCAGGGAGATTTTTGGAATAAGCTGCACTGATCACTCACAGTCCAGCGTTGATGATGATGGAGTTTGCTTTGACTGGGAAGCCAAAAATCCTGGCGTCTTCTGAGGTGTCTCTGAATGTGACCTTCTTGCCTTCTGCATTTTCTTCTGGGAAAAGACTGATTTCAGGAACGCTGTAATCCTGGAAAGGTAAAAAAAAAAAATAGTTTTAAACATACTGAGCATTAAGAAGAAGAAGGAAAAAAAATAAACTCCTGCAAGTGTGAGTTTCTAAAAAGTCAAAATACTGGCACAGTTTTGCTTCGGGACACAAGGTGGCGCACCAATACATCTTCTTTTATGGTCTTTGCTTAGTCTTCTAAGGGTTTATACTTTTTTTCTCTTGTGTTATTATTATATTCACTTATTTTATTATTAGGGCGAGACCCTGTTTTAATTGTTTAGTTGTGCTGCTTTTTATATTCTCTAACTATTTTTGAATCTTTGGTCAGCCATGTGGCTGTTTTATATGTGCTTTATAAATAAATTGAAACTTGACTTGAACCTTTTAATAAGATAGCTGTGATGTGTGAAACCAAAACATGATCCCATCCATCCGAGACACATTCACAAAACAAATCTAAAACAATGGCGCCTGTTATGATAAGAATGTCTATGAACTTGAATTTCAGCAAACAAAGGGAAGCCAGAAAACTGCAGCAAACACAAGTGTGACGTACTCTCACTGCTCGCCGTATGGATCCGATGATGAGCGTCCTCTTTAGCTGAGGCTTGGGCTCATGGTCTTCTTCCCCATGATCCTCCGTTGTTCCGTTCTGCTGATCAAGCACTTCTTCATCTGGTGGTCCAAATGGATTTGTCAGCTCGATGTCCCCCTCGTCCAGAGCGAACTTTTCCCCCTTGAATTCTGGCTTCTCATACAACACCCAACTTTGGAAGACAAAAGAGAAGACATAATCTGAGGAACAGAACATACAACTTTCTATTCATTACAGAATCCTGAAAAAAAGTGTCAAGGTTCCCCCAAATGATTAAGCAGTACAGCGGTTTTCAACATGGATTGTATTAATAAATATTTCTTGGGCACCAAATCAGCATATTATAATGATTTCTGAAGGATCGTATGGCACCAAAGACTGTAGTAAAGGCTGGTAAAAATTCAGCTTTGCCATCATAGAAATTAATTACATTTAAAAATATATTACGATACAAAATTTAAACTGTAATATATCAAAAGAAAAAAAAAAATCTTAGCAACCCACACATACCACAATACCCTTTTTTGAAATACCTAGCCTAGCAGCTATAACCCTGCTTCACTTCTACTTGAAGCACACTGATGCAAGGCTTTGACACAAAGTCATTAGAAAAAGCACATGACGTGTATGTTATGACATCTTTGGCAAACCACAGAACAGCTGACTTTGCCCGATCGCTCAGATAAATTACGAGGGCAAACATGAAGTTGCTTACGCATAAACATAAATCAGCCAACTCTCTTTGAGCTGAGGGAGTGACAAAGGTAGATTGTACAATGGATTTTAGGTGTTCCTATTAATATAAAATGTATAACTCAGAAACAGCAATTAGAAAAAGCTACATTCATGTGTTTCTGCAGTTATTTATATTTTGCAGTGATTGAGAGATGTTTCATTGCTGGGAGGCAGGGCGAGGCTGCATGTTAAGACTGATGTGGAATGTGTCTGATTCGCCTTCTCTAGCCAATCTGACTACACTGTTTAGTGTGCATTAATATTTACTCCTAGATTTTTGCATAATCCTGAACAGCATTATTATTTTACTACACCTATGTTTAATAAACAAGTATGACCTGAACCATTAATTTGTTTTTTTCATGTTAATTACTTAAAGTAATTAATATTAATTTTGGCCAATTGCTCTGTAGTTGCAGGATAATGATGCCTATTATATATATATAATATTAGAGTTGTTCCGATTCCGATACTAGTATCGGAAATATCTCCGATACCACAACAAATTCTGGCATCGGCATCGGCGAGTACATGAACCCATATACCGATCCGATACCATTTTCTTAAAAAAGACCTAGTTATGACCGCAAGCTTTGCCTAACCGCTGCACGGTTCTTCTTCGCTGCTCAAAATGCATTGAAAACACAGGAAGTTGTGCTGTGTTGCCACAAGCAACCCCTGTTTAGAGCAGCGAAGAAGAAATGAAAACGCGTTAGCAGCCCTTATCTATATATGACTGGATCACTCATCACATTCTAAACTGCCAAAAGACAGTGAAGCCGCTACTATATTATAGATCAGTGGTTAGCAGTATGTCTCTGTAGTACCGGTAGTTACAGACTCTCGAGTATATTCAGTACCGGCAACTGCGTTCAGTCGCTTCCGTGTAAGTCAAAACGCAGGGCTCCAGACAGTAGCCGAATATATACTAGTGTCTGTGAATATTAAACTGCAAAATACTATTTAAATATTACTCCCGCAAAATCTACATCTCTGTGGGTGACTGGCACAGATGCGCGAGAGCTCGCTGTTTTGTAGTCTCTGCTGTGTGTCATGAGGACACGAACGCATAAACCGTCACTTCATGAGAATTTACCGTTTCATTTGAGAATACTGTCATATCATAAACACAGACACTCAAAGATCTTCATGGCAGCCCATTAAAATAAATGTTTGGTTTACATGAGTAAATTGACAATATATAAAGCTACTGTTGTAGCCTACAGTAATAATAATACATCTCTATAATAATAATAATTATGCCTAGATGGTTGCTTGTTTTTTACTTGTTTTTTACTTGTTAGAGATTATCTGATTAATAGATCTTTTTTTATATTCCTAGACTTATTTGTTGCAGTTTTTTTATACAGTTATATTGTAAAACTTAAATACCTTTTTTAGTTTGCGGTGTTAGATTTTTGGCTGCATTTGAAGTTCTTTTTTGCATAAGAAAATAAATAATACTGTCAAATTCATGTTAGATAATAAAAATACTGTAATAAATACAGTAGTTCACCATGTATTTGTTCATGTTTTATTGAGGGATCTGTCTGAAGCACACCATAAAAAAATTCTAGCAATTTACACAGGGCTAGTAGTATATACAGCTGTATATACAGATATACACCCAGGTATCGGATCAGTACTCGGTATCGGCCGATACCCTGAGCCCAGGTATCGGAATCGGTATCGGGAAGAGAAAAAGGGTATCGGAACATCTCTATATAATATATATATAAAGAAAAAAAAAAAACTTCGATTAAAAGACAGTAAGACTTTAACAGTGTTACAGAAGATTTCTATTTCAAATAAATGCTGTTCTCCTGAAAAAAGGTATCACAGTTTCCACAAAAATATTAAGAAGCAAAACTGTTTTCAGCACTGATAATGAGAAATGTTTCTTCAGCAACAAATCAGCATATTAAAATGATTTCTGAAGGATCATGTGAGACTGAAGACTGGAGTAATTGCTGCTGAAAATCAAGCTTTGCCATCACAGAAATAAATTACATTTGGAAATATTTCAAAAACATGAAAAACTTAGGTATGTCACCTGCACACATGCATCTTCAAAACTAAGGTCCTCTTAAGTGCACACTTAAAATGATTTACAAAATATAGATCAGAAGTAAGAGAAATGATATGTGGATGTTTAAGTCACCTCAGCAAGGTGGTGCACAGTTTGTGTTTGCCACTCACCCTCCTCTGATCACTCTGATTGAAATAGTGTCCGTAAACTCCCATGATGTGGCATCCACAACATCACCACGCACTTCAATTCTCCCACCGGTCATTCCAGGCTTGTCATAGATTAACATCTAACAGAAAAAAGAAACTGCTTAAAAAGTCCCATCTTTTTTTCTTATTTTACAAAGACTGCATGTTTTTATTTTTAACCAGATCCACCACTAGGGGCAGCAGCTGCGCTAATATTGGACAAGGGACAATCTTCCTTTGTCCTGCACTTTGAAACATGTCCATTTGCACTGTCCTACTTTTGAAGCGCATATTTATTGTCTCAAAACCTTAAGGCTGCAATATTACACTGTTGAATATAGTCAATGTCAGAGAAGGAAAGGGCAAGAATATGCAAGAATAAGCTTGACAAGCCAGTTTCGATGACCTTTTCTAAATCTCTTACTTTGCTTCTGTTAAAGAACACAGGTATGTCAGCCAAAACTAATTAAGCAGAGATGTATAATGCACAGTTAAATCTGTGAATTGTGAAATATATAAAATAAAGGGTTAGTAAATGTCAACAGAGGCAAGTTGAATCATGCGTACTGGAAAAGCAGTATTGTAGTTTAATGTTCCCACCAGATAGCAATCCCGAATGGACGCATGATAAAACATGGTATTTTATGATAATATGCATAATTTTATAAAACAATTAAATGTTATATATTATATACTGTATACATTTTAGCAGTTACTGTAATTTACCAGAAGGGCTGTATTTTCCTCAAGTGTCCTTCACCGTCATTCATTTTGACTTTACAGAATTTCAGATCTATGAAATCTTACATGAGAAGCATATTTCTGCCCTCAGAGTTAAAAATAAATGAATTAAAAATATACTGTAAACAAACAACAACAACAACAAAAAATAAATAGTCACACTATGAGATATAAAGTCGCCATCAGGACATAGTCACAGTCACAAAACTTCACAAAATCCGACTTAGGTAACACTTTAGAATAAGGTTCCATTAGTTAATGTTAGTTAATGTATTAATTAACATGAACAAACAATGAATAATACATTTATTACTGTATTTATTCATCTTGGTTCATGTTAGTTAATGAAAATACAGTTATTCATTGTTAGTTCATGGTAATTCACAGTGCATTAACTCATGTTAACAAGCACAACTTTTGATTTAAATAATGCATTAGTAAATGTTGAAATTAACATGAACTAAGACTTATAAATGCTGTAGAAGGATTGTTCTTGCTTAGTTCATGTTAACGAACGTAGTTAACTAACATTAACTAATGGAACCTTATTCTAAAGTGTTACCCTGACTTAATTTTCAAACATTCAAATACAATACATAAATAATTGGTGTGAGTGTCAGTATTAATAATTCATAACCCATCATTTCTTTTAGAAATCATTTGATAAAGGACATCATGCCATTTTTTTTAACCATTTCTTTTTATACTGTAATCCTTCACTGTCCAAACGTGTATTTGGCAGATGAAGTGCGTCTATTTCTGCACTGTGCACTGTGCACTGTGGGCCTGTTACACAACCACTAATCTCTCTAATCTGTTCTTTAATACCAGCCTCAGGCTTTCCACACAAGTGAAAGCCAACTACATTCTGTCACTTTTTAATAAAATGAGCACATGCAGCAGAGCGAACATATGCAGGGCTTGGTTTGGCCTCATCAGTTAGGCGATTCATTAAATATCAGTGAGAAAAGAATGGATATTTGTGTCAAATATCTCACCTTCCCAGGCCGTGGATTGAGCTTGCCATGCTCCTTTTCTTTTGTGAGCTAAAGAAAAAAAGAAGAAATATTTAAATGAGATGAAGCCTCATTCAAATAAATGCAAACATAAACAAAACAGCGAGTACCTTCTATTTTAAGAAAGCATTACAATTAAATTATTCAAAGTGTGTTTGCACTGGTAGATCAGTAAAATATTATGCTATTATGATAAGATCAGTCAGAAACCACAGAGTTACTGTACAACATTTTCAGACATTCCTTTACATAGAGTTCAGTTCAAAATGTCATGTCACATGAATTTAGGATAACTAAATTAATAAATCATATTCAGAAGAAGAAACTAATACTGAAATCTAGATCCCTTGGTTAAAATACCCCAAATAAATTTTAAGGTTACATTTTATACATCCTTTTTACTAATTTTCTCATCTTCCATCCCCTCTGTACTGGTGATGGTGTTAAAGTTTGGCATTTCAGCATACAAACAGATCACTGTTGGTTTTGAATGGAAACACTACACTCCTAAATCTAACCTTTGACAACAGAACAAGTACTTTACACAACACTTGATGTTTCTACCTCTTAAAGACACATGCAGTAAGGTTTGAGGGGTTTACGGCCTTACTATCAACAAGACTCTTAACAGCACTGGAATGCAGCAAAAATTTACTGAATGCCTGGGTTTAAGACAAGCTGTTTGAAATGTTTATTGTACTTAAGAGATCTTCAGAGAAACTACAGAATATACTACAGAAACAAACTGAGATTGACATCTGCAGATCTGCTGTTAGCATCTCTGCAGAAAAAAAAAAAAAAAACCTCTGCTAAAATAAACAGTTGGCTTTTGAAATGACAATCAAGAAGTCAAATTATCAGGTTTAAGAAGTTCTTCTGTGGATTAATGGCTTTTGGTGAATGCAGTGTTTTTACATTACATGTCAAGGTCTCATTGTTTGTTTGTAAATGGCACATATTTATGTAGGAGGTGATGAAAAGCCCTTCCCAGAATTTGGCGAGTGACTAGGGTTGCCACCCGTCCCTTAGAATACAGAATCGTCCCTTATTTAAAGGTCGAATGATGCATCCCCTATCAAATCCCGTGACGCGATTTGTCCCGTATTTTTCAAAGGCCAACACTTATTTGAATAAACAAATAAGAATTTTGGACTGTTCCTAATACGAATAGCAATTCTAATGAAATCAAGAAGCTCGTTTGTACGTAGGCTAATTGCATTTTGGCGACAATGACTAAAAGTATTTTTTTCTCTACTATGGAAGTTACTGGGAACCAGCAGCTGTTTAGTTACCCACATTCTTCCAAGTATCTTCTTTTGTGTTCAACAGAAGAAAGAACTTCTTGCAGGTTTAGAACTACCTGGGTAAATTACAACAAAATGTTAATGTTTGGGCAAATCATACCTTTAAAGTGACAGACACATACTTGCTTCTAAAGCATACTAATGTAGTCCTATTTTAAACAAATGAATATAACAAAATAAATAATAATAAAAATGAGAACATTTTAACTGACTAATAATAATTAAGAATGGATGTCCCTTATTATTGGCAACCCTACGAGCGACATGCCTTTACACTTGCAATAAGACATGGAAAGGTTAAAAGACAGACTACATCACACAAGAGTCCAAGTCAAATTAATCTGTTTGCATATGGGGATGCTCTTAAAGAAAAGTCAAATATGTGAGTTACATAATGCAGATGCTATAAAGCTACCTCTATAAACCTATCTCTATATGTCACCCAAAATATGTTTTCCAGAACGTCCGAATATTTAAAATATGCATAGTGAAAAAGAGTGTGGAATGCAGACGGTATCTCCACAGTCAATCTATCAACTCAGTGGAACAGTGAATGTGACATCTTCTAGATATTTAGCCAAATTATGCATGACTGCTTAAAAGATCTGTAAAATTGCAAAGACTAAAGTCTCAAATCCAAAAGATATCTCTCTCACATACACACGCGTGCACACACACACACAGCCCCTTCCCTCCGTGCACACCGCATCTCCATGAGAACAAGTGTTTGACATTGAAAGCAAGCTCGCGAAAGGTTGGTATCTCGTGAACACCTTTACACAATCCCACATTAAAAAATATTTTTAATTCTGAATATAATTTTGTCAGTGTATTAATGTTGACCCGAGAAGTGATTGCTACTTTAGAAAGTTAACTAGTTCGCAAGTTTGAGGTAAAATGCACTTGGGTTGTCGATGTCAAGCACTACATAAGCTGTGATTGAAATATTAAATTATGTTATGTAATTTGTTTACTCTTACACTGAATGTTTGCTGCTTCAGTCCAGATGGGTATTCTATTGTATAGGGTAAATTTAGTATAGGGTGTGAATTCTGTACAGAAAAGAATTCCTTGACTGAAGTAAAGCCATCTCTCTCTTTTTCACCCATGCACACTCACGCACACACCCACGGCACAGACTAAAAAAATTGAAAAGCTATTTGAAGTTTTTATATATATATATATATATATATATATATATATATATATATATATATATATATATATATATATATATATATATATATGTTATTTGTGTTGTTCTTTTCTCAGATTGAACTCCCTGACAATCTGACAGAAATGTCTTGTTGTGGCCCAAAAATGGGTTGAATACATGCGGTTCATGTATGTCTTCTTTAGTCTGTGGGCTTTTTAGGTTTTTTACTGGCACACCTCACTTACACATTTTGCACTTACTGCGGAGTGTTGAGACTGTTTACATATTTGTGCCCATATGTAAATTTGATGTACTGGTTTTATTTTTTCTAAAATTGTATGACGTTTGTTTGTTATTACTACACAATACTTTTCTGACCTTTTTTTAATCTTGCCCCTGACAAATAACCCAAATTACAAAAAAAAAAAAAGACTAAAACTAACACTAAAATTAATATAAACTAAAACTAAGCATTTTCAAAAAATAAAAACTAAACTAGCAAACCCACTTTAAATACTAATTAAAACAAACCAGAATTTATAAACAAAAAGTCAAAACGAAATAAAAATAAAAACGAATGCAAAATGCAAAACCTGCTGTTTTCTTTTTTTTTTTTTGGTTTTGTCTGGTTGTCCCGAGAGACGGCATCACAGTATGTTAAGAGGTGTAAGATTTCTGTCACACGCTTGAGGTATTCAGCAAATCACAACGCACTGGATAGCTGGCCAATCAGCTAAGACCTCACTTTTCAGAATGATGAGCTTTGTAAAAATCAATACGTTTCAGAAAGGTGAGGTGTAGAGGAGCAAAAATAATGTACATTATGTGAAAAATAATGTGGTTTTGAACCTTAAACCACGTAAACACATTGCATTACACCAAATACACAACATAATGTTATTTTTAGCAATGTCATATGATCCCTTTAATATGATAATAAGGTGCTTTTTACACCTAGGATCCAGAAGGAAACTGAAAAACAGTCTATGTAGCCTTGGAGGAGGGCCTCCGCAAACTGATATCTGTGGAGCATGAAGGTGACATTTTCTCTATGTCTGTTCCAACTGATTGGAGCTCCCTCGGACAAACAAACGGAGTTGCTCACTCTCTTACAATGACAGCTGTCAGTGTGAAAACCTTGTCCCTCTATGTTTTTGCACAGTTTTGGACATAGAAGGGCCACCATTCAAGTGTTAATTAAATATTCCATGGAGGGATATATACGGTATTTTAAAATAAATATGATGGGTAACTAGAAGCTTGTTTACAGATCACAATGCAAGCAGGGGGAAGTCTCATATTATGGTCATCATGATCGCGCATGACAACATGCAAGATCAACACTGTTCATGTACCGCAGAGTATGATTAAATTAATGTACATTTAACCAGTTTAATGTGAAGACGCACTGAAACGTAGACCTTCGTTTATGTGTTTTTGATTTACACTGTATACGAACCTGAATAGTTTGCTATTGAGGGTTGTAATAGTATTGACTCACTGACTTTAACGTTAGTTAGTTTTAGCCAGAGATACCTTGCTGGAACACAAGATGACATTAACGTTCTACTTGAGCAGATAAAAACTTAATGAGTGTATGACAACCAGAAAATTAAAGTTTTTGTCTTCATTGGGATTGGGGTTGAATGCTTAGAGACATTACGCTCAGTTTTGTTTGGGTTTAGGAAATATAATAAAATAAGTTCTATTGCCCATCCTCTCAGGATACCTGGAATAAGTGTTGCAAATACCCCAGGCACATCGGTTTTCCATTTTCATAGCATAAACACCATCAAACCGATGAAAGCATCAGATCTCCCATTGTTTCTCCATGGTGCTGAAACCTAAAGATGTCTGAGTTCTGCTCCCCATGCAACTGATACTCGACTCATCTGCATTCGAGGGGAGGGGCTTACCGATAGGTCAACTGGAACATTTACAGTAAGCCACTGCGAACCCAAAGAAGGGTGTGTATGAGCAGGACATGATCTAGCCTGTCTAGAGAAATTATCACCTCCACGTGCAACTGATACTCGACTGCCATTGGCTCATCTGCATTCGAGGGGAGGGGCTTACCGATAGGTCAACTGGCAAATTTTACAGTAAGCTATTGCTAACCCAAAGAAGGGTGTGTCTGAGCAGGACATGACCTAGCCTGTCTAGAGAAATTATCAAAGCTAATTAGAGGAGACAAAGCGAACGCAGTAATATAATAAATAGCGACACATTCCATCAGCCTCTCCTTCTTTCTTTACCTATTGACAAGAGCCCAAGGGACGACCGGTTCTACTGATACCATTTCTGACCTGTCCTCAGAAAGTGGCAATTCAGCTTGATTATTCCCAATGTTTTATTCAATGGGAAATATATGCTGGTTTTGTCTTACATGATCATGCACTGAGAAATGCATTCAAAAAGAAACCAGCCTAATTATATAGATTATATGATTAGATAAATTTTCATTTTGGTATTATGAACAGATGCAACTTCAAAAAGGGCATTGCTCTATGCATATTTACAGGAAACCAAAAAGTCTTTAATTGAAACCAGAACTATTATTATTTAGGGGGTTTGCATATTATGATATCATTACTTGTGTGACAGGAAGTAGGATGCTCCTGTAAATAGGTTTATGTGGCATCAAGTGGCAAATAGAAAAAAAAATTTGGATATTTAATTTTAATATAAAGTTGGATGTGGTTTGAACTGTCAGATAACTCAACAACATATGTCAACACAGAGCAAGAGCAGTGTGACGTGAATGATAGAGGTCAAGCTGAGTTTTATAGTGGATGTGTTATCATTTGAAGTCACTCCCTAGTGACAAACCACTTTATATACAGAATCTAAATCATAAAAGTCTTTCCCACAGTAACATTAATAGTCCTTTTTCACATGATCAAACTTGTGAGACATTTTAAAGCCTTTGTTGCTGAACATCAATGTGCTCCAAATAGACAGAATGCCTAGAGAATGAAAGTGAGTATGATTCCTTTAACTGCTGAAGGTTGCACCTAATAACTATACAAACTAACCAAACTACAGTTTTGGTGAAGCTACTTTGGTTAAAATCTAAATTTGACTTGCAAACTCAGGCTCTGTTCAGTAAAGCAGTAATACAAAAGAAGACTCTACAGAACTGCTCAGTGTCTGTTTTGGAGGACAAGAGGAAATGTGAATATTGCATGAGGACTGCGGTAATGTATACTTCCATCAATCTCTATTGTAAACCTTTCATGGTGAGGTGACATAACACACCTTCTAGCCTTCCATTCACTGAGGTTTAAGGCTGAGGTGCTCAGTCCAGCTCCTGGAGAGTCTTGCAGAGTTTTTGCAGAGTTTAGTTCCAAATCTAATGATACACACAAAATTGTCTGTAGGTAAAATGAAGGAGGATTGGAGAGAAGCTCTGCAAGATATCCAGGTACAGGGCTGAGTAGTCTATGTTTAGTGCATCCTACACCCGAGCAGGTCTACAACACAATGCTTGGTGTAAGTGGTTTCATATCAGGTTACACTAACAGGCTGACTAGGACTAGGAAAAACAGAGTAGTGACGATACGATAATACGAAAACAACACTCTCATTGATTCCATGCCCTCGTTCTCAGAGTGCTAAACTTCACCATGGCACCCTTTTGCTTTGCATTTTAAAAATACTTTACTGTTGTAGTGTTTAATGTAAATGAAGATTCAGACAATGCCAACATGTATTGTGGCAAAGCAATACTCACATATGCATCAGGGAAGGCTCTGTATTTGAGGAGTACGTTCCGCTCTGGTTCTGGCTTTTGATTCACTTGAAAGTTCTTTGTGTCATTCATCAGAAGACCCCCGTCAAGGCTACTGCTGCGCTGAAGACCCAAAGGTTGAGAGTTCTTGAGGAGAGTTTCGGAGGTCAGAGAGCGGTAAAGTTCCACAGTGGACTTGGGGTTGAAACTGGAGGTGTCTTGCGAGTTTTGTTGGACAGATGGAGCCACACTCATTCGAGAAGTTTCAGTGATCCCACTGAGGGAATTTGATGGAGATGTGAGGTATGAGAAGCGCTCGATACGTGAACTGAGCAAGGCGTCAGATCCCTTGGTGGCAGAGCTTATTCGCTCTTGACTAGGGCTGATTTCAGGGAGAGATGCTGCACGGAAGATGGAGCGGTTTGAGGACTTGCCGTTTTCAATTGGCTGGAAGAAGAAGCTGTTCTCCAGGCGAGATGAGCTTCCATTTGTGTGTCCTTTTTTAGAATTTTCTTTTTCGGTACTCAGATCGTTGAGTGAGCCCCTGCGCATGACGATGCTGTTGAGGGCCGAAGCTCTCAGGGAGAGCCCATAATTCGGGGTCTCTCCGAGCTGCTGTTCCTTCATCATGGTCAATGGAGAGCGCATGTCCTTGGGGGAACTCCAGTGAAAGCCAATGTCTGGAGGCAAACTAGAAACTCCATTCAACAACTTTGGCTCAGTAATTGATGAGACTGGAGTACGAGGAGAGAGTGGAGTAGGGGATGAGATTGGTGCATCCTCTTCAATAGGTGGCAGTGAAGAGAAGGGAGTGTTGGATGGGGTGCGTTGAAGCCTTTGCCGGACCGGTCGCTCCATGCTCTTGAGAGTGTCTACCAGGTTATCCATTTCTGAGAAAGATGTGGAAGAAAGAGTGTCAGGTTCAGGGCCAGTGGGTGAGGGAATCAGCTCTACTCGCGTAGCTTGGAAAACATCAGAGGGGTAGTCATCTGCCTCCGCAATCATCAAGCGAGAATCTAAATGTGCCTGTGAGTCAAAGACTGTTCTTCTTATCTCCTGCTCTCCCTCTCCCTCTCTCGCTACAGGTAAACTAAGCTCCACCCTGCTCCTCCCACTCTCACTCCTTTGATGAACTTCGCTCTCCACAACTTTCCAGTTACTGTTACCAAGGCTACCGTTAGTCTCTGAGGAGAAAGTAGTAGGGTGGGTCCCGGGAGAGTGAAAATGAGACGTGTAGCTGGGGGAAAGTTGAGAGGAATGCAGGTATGTGCTGTCTGTAAACGTGTAGTCTGAACTCTCTGTGAAGCTGGACTGCTTTTCTTCAGAGTTGGAATGGAGACTTTTCCACCTCCTCTCAAGCTCAGGACTGGCTCTGCTCGGTTCTGACTGATCTCTTAGCCTGATGCTGTCCAATGGACTTTCATGGTTACTGAAGTTTCCCTCTTTGTCAGTGCTGACCAGGGACACTTTGCGGACCACCATGGTATCCTCTCTGCCTTCTCGAGAAGATGATGGCCGACTGAGCTTCGTACTTAGCACCGAAACACCAGAGTTCATGTCTGTATCAGGTGCAGTCTCAGTTTCCACTTGGTTTACGGTTTCTGACTTGTCAATCACTGTACTGAGAACAGTGGATGCATGTAAGAACCTAGAACAAAAGGATAAATGTGAAATAGTTGAAAAATAAATAAAAAATAAATAAAATCCTTTAATCATCTTTTATAATGATCCTCAGCACATATTTCAAAGCTGCTGTGTTGTAAGTCAAACATTAAAATGTAATAAGAAGGCACTACAAAGTTGCTGTCACATTATTTAACTATAATAAAATGAGGTCTATGCCCAATAAATATGGAGAACCTTGGCATATGTACTTTTAAGACCAAACTCTGTTCATGTGAAAAGGAATTTGACACTTGTTTGATTCATGAATCCCTGAATTAATACATTCATATTTGAAGTAGAAACATAAAAAAGCACAAATGGCAGCCAGATCATGCAGGGTATAATTGTCCCTTTCTCATTTGGGAGTGTACTGCAATGTGGGTAGGTAAGTTTCTCGAGGAACAATGTGTTTAAAAGGGCACTTCAAAATGAATCACAGCTTTAAAAGCTTTAATCACACGCCATACAACAGTAAAAAGATGAGTGGAACTTCAGAATCTATACCATAGTACATTTTACTAATGGAAAAGACTACGTATGCAATCACTTTACAACATTGAGCATGTAACAACAACAGTAAATATAATCAATAAATGTGTAAGTGTGTAAATTGCTTCAGTAATCAGGGCATTGCCTTCTGGGTACAGAGAAAGTGGCATTTGTGTTGTTGCCTTTTTCAGCATGATGTATGAAGATAGAGTTTGTTACAAACTAAAAAATAAAAATAAAAATAATTAAACTTTTTTTTTTAATAAAACATATTGCATTGTGATTTATCACTATCCTCAAAAGCGATGTCTCTTCATCAACTTTGTAGTAATGCATTTTTAGCTGACACAGCAAATATTATCAGTTGATTTGGCATTATGATGGCACTATTAAAAACGAGAGATATAGTGTATATATTATCTGGCTATGATTTACAGACACAAGATAGAACTAATTCCCAAAATGTTTGTCTCTGCTAGTTACAGAATACTAGTTAAATATTATCTGAACAGGAAGACCCCTGGCTTGAGATTAACACACATTCCACACATAATCAGACTGAAAACAGAAAGAGTATAAACTGAATGCTCGCATGTTATATACTCACATTAATATACACACATCAAATCACACAGGTAAACGCATTTTAAAGTAATAACATTAGTAGGTTTAGATTACTTTCACTTTATGATAAATATATGTTTAATTTATATTAAAGAAACAATTACTTATAATTTGACTGAAGGCAAGACACAGAGACAAGATAAAGAGGATGTGTCACTTCATATGATGAAGAACAGAGAACAGAGAGAGAGAGAGAGAGAGAAACAGAACACTACTATGTCATGTAGTTTATTTTTTCACTACATTTAGCCCTGAGACAATTAAAGGGAGAAGTATCAAGTTATAGGTTGGCAGAACTAGTCACTCTGGATAATCTACAGTGAATCACACCCCCTGGTGGTAAAGCTGAGCCTCACATTCCAACTTTGGTCTCCTGCAATTTGAAATGTATTCAACAGATTTTAATAAAATTCCTTAGAAATTCACACTCATTAGCTGTACTGCACCATCATTCACACTTGTGTATTATGTTCTTTGCCAGCATATTCACACATTAGTTCAGGCGAATTTCCAGAGCATTTTGTCTACATTCTGAGAATTGTTGTGGTTCTGATATTGGGTGGTGGCCAAGCTCTGTTCTGTGGTTATTTGCATGTCTTCACCAGACATGTCTCACTGAGGGAGATAAAATAGCTTAAAACAAAACATTATTGCCTAAATAATAAAAAAGTGTTTTTTCAAGCTGTCCGTTCAAGTTGATTCTCTTACAGCCTTTGGTTTAGAGGTCAGGTGCATTAGGAATGTAGATGTTTGTGTGTTTAGCCAATTCACATGATATGTGACACACCACGGAGATCTGTAATTGTCCCTGTCAGTTAAGGTGTAGCTTAAAGTCTCCATTTCACTTTTATAGAAATGGCATCCATAATTGCTGACTGGTCCTTAACAAGCATTTCTGTGTATTTACACAAACACTCATGACCATTATAGACTGATAGACATCTGCCTAATGAACTGAAAGATTGTTACAAAGCATGTCTGTTTGTTAAAAATCACGATCAATTCAAAGGTGTGTGTTCCAGATATGATACAATACCTCCCCCCATGGGTATCATTCAAGATCAGAATTTTAATTCAAATTCAATACTATAATAATAATTATTCAAATCTTTTATATTGTTATAGTATAAACACGACTTGTGCTAAGTGCACGCTAAGGATTAGACTATGTGTCAGCACTCATTCCCAAATGAACATGCATAACACATTTGCTCAAAGGTAAAGTAATATTAACATCATTTAATTTACATTTCTTGAAAGGCAGATTAAAAAATTGCATACGCCCATGTAATAATAATGTCCATTTTTACAACTTCATGAGCACATTCTACAGACAATCATATTGTTCACAGAAATCTCTGGTTCATTCTGATGGAATGTTCCATTAAGCTTGTATGAGTCAGTAATCAAAAGAGGGCGGAGCTTAGCGAAGGGTCAACTGTAGTAAATACTTCATCAGACTCATTTCTGACAGTTTACTATAGTAATTGTATGGATTCTTTCAGCTTTTTCATACCAAAATAGGAACATTGGAATTTTCATAAAATTGCCAATATAAACCAGGAAATTAATTTTAAATAAGGGTCATCATTATTATTTTTTTATTTTTTGCTAAATGCCAAAAACCAAAGTTAAATAGCACATTTACACTTCCAGGCAAAAACATTTAACATTGTATTCACAACATATCTGATGAGACATGTTAGGAGACAGAAAGCACTGATAACAAGGCTGAAGCTAAGAATATACAAATAAGAATGAGGCAATGGGGACAAGTCTTTCGTAACGTCTGTCTGTCACTTGCATCCCTGCAATCATTCTAGACATCCACATACTAGGCATCACTCAGAACTACAACAAGAAAGTGCACTGATTTTTGCTTTGAAGCACATTCCCACTGCTGTTGTTAAAAATGTACTAGCATCTGTACAAATGAACATCATGTTAGAAACTGCATTTAACTCAAACACATGCATGAATTAAGCATGACCAATATCTAAATGTGAAAGTGCAGTATGAAAATCCATCAGCCACATTCCTGGTGGTTATACCTGTTTGCCTAAGTAAGAAATCAAGTGAATCTCAGCTGTTTTGGCATTGGCCTTCATTCATGATGGCTATTGCCAGAATGTGTATCATCAAGTATGAGTCAATAGCATACTTTGAACTACCTTACATTCCTTCAGCAGCCCATCCCATTCAAATAAATGTAGAGATGTGAGGTTGAAAGCAGGTGGGGCTTTGATAAACCAGTCCCTTCTTGGGATAAGAACTTCAACCTCACTTACAAAATAATTCGAATTTCATCTTAACTCATCTAAAAGAGACAGAATAATAAATCTGTATATATACTCCATAAAAAAAAAAAAAAAAATGAAACTGGCAGGGAGAGAGAAACATAAGCCAAAATAGTTGCTGAACACGTGGAATAAAAAGGGTGCAGTACATAAACAATTTTATGCCCATATCTATCTCCCATAATTTGTCTTCATCTCATATATCACTTTAATCAGAAAAATGAACAACCATAAACAAAGTCACTTCATATAATAACCCCCGTTTTAATATCTTTTTCTATACTTTTATTCATTTCACTTCTGTTCTAGCTTGAGCACACACTCACACTTAAAACCTGGCATGGTGTACAGCAAATATTGATGGCCATCATGAGAAACTATTTGCGCTGTTCCTCATTCGTAAGCCCCTCTGGATTGTTGCGTCAGCCAAATGAAATAATATATATGTGAAGTAAATCACATGCAATCAGAATTGAGGGGTTACATTTGTCTGTTTCCCATGCGAAAAGTGTGTAATTCAAGCAAGATAAGCTTAATTAATTTTGCATCTTCTATTAACCTATTCATGAATGAATAAAATAATTTTTACAAATATTATTTTTTTGTTTATAAACACACACACACACACACACACACACACACACACACACATATAATTGTAGTTATACATTTATATATAAAAATATATCTAAGTATTCAATCAGGTTTTCAGATCAATACATTATATTTCAAACAGTACACAAATTGCCTGTAAAAAATGTGAAAATCTTGTATCTCACCTTTCATCTGTTATTAAACTTCTTGAAAGTAGCTGATCAGGAACAGCGTTAACTTCTGCTAGATTTTCCTTTTCCCTTTTGTTGTCTGGTGTACTTTCGCTGATTTCTACCCAATTCCTGTGAGTGATATTATCTCTGTCTATCTTTACCTCTGTCACTGTCACCTCTCCCTGTTTGTGGCTTGTGTCTCTGGTGTGTCTGCAGGTCTCCTCTGTGGTGTGTGCAGTGGAGATCTTCTCACTGTTATGTTCTTGACTTTCACTGCCCTGTGATCTTGGGAGAACTGTGGCTACATCCACAGTCTCTTCACCGGTGCTGTGTTCCTCCTCCTCAGCGTAGTGGTTTTCAGGGCTTGTTTGGTATTTGCACCTTGCCGTGTCCTCCAGTATTGTTATCTCTCCGCCTGACTGGTGTGGGGCCGAGGGGTGGAGACAAATCTCCAGATGACTGTGTGTTTTCATGCTTGAATCTGCAAGTGATACCTTCACTGGCTCAGAGAAGGGAGGGGCAGAAGTGCATTCTTCAGGGCTACATTCTTGATTGACTGGTAGGGCTGGTTTCAGTGGAGCGAGATGGTGAATCTGCTGCTCTGCTTGACCTGTCAACACCTCAATGCCTTCAAATACCTCTGCAGATGCTTCTCTTGTGCTTTGGACCATTTTCAATTCATTTCTCTTCTCTTCAACTAACGCATATGTTTCAGAAACCTTGTAAAATAACATTTGCTCTTGTGATAAAACATCCATGATTTGCTCTGATCCGGTGTCTTTTTCTAGATTCGATGGAACTACATACTTTTCGTCATAAATGTCCCCTAATTCACTTTGTTCCTCAACTTCTTGGGCATATTTCTCCTTTCCAGACATGTGAAAGTCATTTCCAAGGTCCATACTCTCAGCTGTGGTTTCAGCCTGGCCTTCTATTATCTGCTCTGATTCAGGGTCTTGAACAAATGTAATGTCATGATTTTCATTATAAATATCATCTAATCTACTTCCTTCCTCCACTTCTGGTCCACTTTTGTTCTGCAGGTCATTTCTAGTAGTCAGAACTGCTGTGGTTTCAACCTGGTCAATCAACTCTTGATTTACTTGAGTAGATGCCTCCTGAACTTCTTCCTCAGGATCTTCATACTCTTCGAATGTTTTCTGTTGTTGTGTGTGCACCTCTGTCTCTGGGGTTTGAGAGCTGAACACCTGGTCTGAAACATCTAAGTGAGGGGGAGGATGAATTATGAAGGCAGGTATGACTTCAGAGGGAAAAGTGCAGGAGATATCACTGTCTGGAAAATCAGAGGAAGTTTCTGAAGAGATGATCGATTTAGCTCGGTCATTCTCCTGACTTATTCGGTCATGTTCTGATATTTCACTTAGGTTTTCCACATCTGAATAAGACATATTGTTAGAGAGACCTCTCTGGGAATGGTCAGGGCTGATAAGGTCTGAGGAACCTGAAAGGTCAAAGGTGACAGTTGACTTACTGATGGTGTAGGTTCTTGAAACAGCTGACTGAGGTAAAGAGATATTTGACTCATTCTCAAGAAGGGCAGGTTCAGCAGGGCTAGGTTTCACTGAACCATATGTCAAGGACAAATCATTGTTTGTTTCATACGAATCCATTGAAATAGTCTCACAATTAATCTTAGGGTGAGTTTCCTTCAGTAAATTTGAATCTAAAGTGGAATGTACAGTGATTGTGGGTAAACTTTGAGGTACTGAACTTAAATCACTTTCAGAAACATCAGTGTTGGACAGAGATAAAATTGGCTTTTTATCAGTATCAGCATCCAAACTGTTCTCTGCGGTTATGGAGGAGGATAAAGTGCTAGATACAATCAGATCTGGCATAGATGAAACCACATCGGCAATGAAGGGGTCAGTGTTGACGGCATTGCCATTGCTGGCAGATGTGTTTCTGTTATTTACAGCGCTGGTTTGAGAATCTTCTGCCTCAGTTGATATAGTGTAATGTGGAAGACTGGAGGAATGTTCTGGAAGGGTATCGGCAGTATATGAGTTTAGGCTGGAACTCTGGGTCACAGTATTGTTTGATGTGGAATCATCAAGGATGACAGAGGGGGTACTGTGGGGGATGGAAGAGTCAAAACTTTGTGGGGTGGAAGAAATGGAACTTTGGGGAATGGAAGGGATGGAACTCTCGTGGATGGAGAGGATAGCAGAGGTTACATCTTTTGAGTCTTTACGTTCCAGGTGTGACTCTTTTTGGAAAATAATTTGGTCATTGTTAGAAGTAATGTCTGTGGTGAAGGTGTTGACCTCAACATCTGCTGAAATTCCTGATTCAGATGTTTCAAAATCAGAGAAAGGGTGATCATCCCTAAAAGAAACATCAATCGGGTTCAGATCAATGTTTGATTTATGGACTATGCATGTGACTGTACTTGCTGTAGTTCCAATATTCGGAGCAGGCCTGAACGAATCAGTTATTGTAGACTCAGGGTTGGAGTACAGAACAGATTTATCTTCAGATGGGCTATCTGGGGGGGTCTGGTCAGCATCACTATCAGACAGTGAAGAGTCAATATATGGTATCGATGTACTGTCCAGATTTGAAGGCACAAAACCTGCCTCCTCCTCATTAAGCTTAGACATGTCACTCATGATATTCTGGGATTGGGATTGGTCAGAAGTACAGGAGGGTTCTGGTGTAGGCACTGCTGTCTTCAAACCAACCTGGTTTTGTTCTGCTTCTTCCTGGATGACAAATTCTTCCTGTTCACTGATGCGATCCTTGAGCACTGGGGCTTCACTATTGCTTGAGAGTCCCTGGGGTAGATCACTTTTCTTCTTCTTCTTCCAGGATAAGGATACAGCAAAGCCCTTGGATTTACGGATGTCACTCTCCGAGTAGCTGTGCTGCACTTTCTAAAAAAAAGAAAGAAAGGAATATTAAGTCAGAAGTTAAAGTATAGAAGTAAAAAAAATAAATAAATAAAGAAGGTGAAGGGGAAAATGAATGCAATAAAAAAGAGAAAGAAAGAGGACAAAGTTTAAAGATCACAGAGATTTACATAATATTAATAAAGTAATATAATATAAAGATGCGTTAATATTTATCTGAATTTTGTTGACATTTGATATCACAAATATACAGTATATACAAGTCCTTGCATGTTGACTCAAGAAACATTATGTCTCATAATAACCTGCCTGATTGGTATTGTCTAATGAATTCCTTGGGCACGAGAGGTATGAGGCGACGATTCAACGGAAAGAGCTTTTGTTTCTAAAGTATTCATGAAACACCCTTCTATCTTAGTTTTATTTTCTGAATGTGATTTAACCACTTTCATCAATGTCAAACAAGAGCACAGACTACAACAGAGTAGAAGCACAAATAAAACTGTATTTGTTGTTAAACATCACATTTAATAATTATTGAAACCTTAAACTGCAAATAGCTATAATGGGATTTTTATATAAACAGTAATAAGGAAGATGAAGAAGAATAAAAAATAAGAAAATCGGTCCCACTTTATATTAGGTGGCCTTAACTACTATGTACTTACATAAAAAAATAAGGACAATGTACTTATTGTGTTCATATTGTATTGCAAAACACTTTTGTTGCTATTGAGGTGGGATAGGGGTAAGGTTAGAGAGAGGGTTGGAGGTATGGGTAAGTTTAAGGGTGGGTTAAGGTGTAAAGTATGGGTCAACAGTGTAATTATAAATGTAATTACAGAAATTAAATACAGATGTAATTACATGTAGTTATTTTTTAAATATAAGTACAGTGTACAAACATGTATGTACACAATAAGTACATTGTACTAGATTATTAATGAAAATGTAAGAACATAGTGGTTAAAGCCACTTAATATAAAGTGGGTCCAGAAAATCATATTACTAAAATAAACAATCGACAGATTAATAGATGCTCAAAACAGCTGATAGTTGCATATCTAGTAATTTAGTCACAACCATGTGTTATCACAGTCCTTGAGGGAATGAAATCTTGTTCTGCTGTCTGGTGAAATATGATAGGTCTACTGCTAAAGTGAATTCAGTGTTCCATCTGATAACATTAGAGGATGAAATGACATGAAGTGAGATAAAGAAAGATGTGTAACTGTCTGTCAGTCTGGGTGGAGGCCCTTGTATTCCTAGAGCTGCGGGTGGTACAGTAGTTCAAAATGACCATATCTGCAGGTCATGATCAGTCAACCTGTCATAGAGCTTAACCAATCAATACTGTTGTGAAATGCATAACTCAGTCTCAGTTTTTTAAAATGACACACACACACACACACACACACAAACCAATTATAAATAAATAAATAAATATATATATATATATATATATATATATATATATATATATATATATATATATATATGCTAGGCATCTTTGATTACGAACACAACACATTTTTGTGATACTGAATCTGATGCAAAACATCTGAATGAAGCCAAACCTTAATTACATGAAAAGCGATATACATTATTCATGAAGCACATCAAGTCAAATTTTATTAACTTACTGAAATCTTTATTTTGAAGTCATTGTGGATTGTTCAGCCAAAATAAACACTCACACATTCATGTACATTCACATGCAAATAGCTCCACCTGCTGGTCAAGT
Organism: Carassius gibelio; assembly: GCF_023724105.1. Classification (NCBI taxonomy): domain Eukaryota; kingdom Metazoa; phylum Chordata; class Actinopteri; order Cypriniformes; family Cyprinidae; genus Carassius; species Carassius gibelio. The sequence goes on along the minus strand of NC_068389.1, from coordinate 19,543,561 downwards.
GAAAAAAAGAAATTATAACCAAAATCTATGAACTTTTGTGCAACCAAAAACAAAACTAAAGTGCCCAGTTCCTGATTTTACTCTGGAAAATAAATAAACACACACACACACGATCACTTACATTTTATCAGAGGACATGGCGAGACAGGATCGGCAACTTCATCCTTGCCACACCGACTCAGAAAACACTATTTTATTAGTAAATAATTCAATCTCCATTCTATTTCCCCCTGACACATTCATGTTAATTACTTTTGCCAGTGCTTTGCGGAAAGCTTTTGCCTATTGCGTGTATTTAAACGCAGAACTGTTCAGCTGCACTGACGGCACACAGATATTTGATATTTGGATCAATGTAGGCTACATTTGTGAATGCACATTTTCACCAATGTCGCGCATCAGGTCACGGCTTCCATGCGCATCTTACAGAAAGCAACTTACAATCGCAACTTCATTGTGCTGTTACTTCTTTCGAGCCGAATTACACAAAATTGGTCAGGTCCCGACAGCATCAGGTGTTATAATAATGGTAAGTATAATTATTTATTTATTTCAGTGAATGTAATCGATTAGATATCATAATATTTAGGCTATAATAGGCTATTATAAATCTGGTTGGTTTGTACTGGTGACATAATATGTAAATGAAATATGCAGCCCAGTGGAAAAAAATGTTGAGAAGCACTGGACAGAACCAATAACAAATACTAAATAGATTACATTAAGAATAATGTAAGAATATTATTATTAATGTAAAATAAGTATTTGTTATAAAATTGCTTGGTTTCGATCAGTGTTTTGGAGTATACTAGCTTATATATGGCCTTAAAGGCTTGTAGACAGACTCATGAGTCTTTAAAAAAAAGAGGACAGGACAGAAGCAAGAACAATAAATATGTACAGCACCAATCAAAATGAGGCCCCCTCATGATTTCCACACAACTCAGTGCTCCTAAAATAACATTTAGCAAAATTCTCCTTAATCATCTGTATCCTTCATCATGTCTGTGCATGTCTTCCGTGCAAAAAACAAAAAAACAAAACAAGCATGCATATTATTTTCTGTACTACTGAACACAAGCATGACAGGAGAGACTAAATCATTTTTTCATAACATCCTCATCAATAAATAACTGTTTATTTATTCATTCATTTAAATTTAAAAATAAGGATGTAAATATATGAGATTGACTGTAGCAATTAACAATTGTGAAACAAGTATAATTGATATTTGGGATCGGTGTGCACTTAAAACCATCCGGTTTCAAGATAGGATTCATCTGCAAATATTTTATGCTAAATTGGTATTAATTTGATTGAAGTTTAAGCAGGAATTGAGAAAGATGGTGCTGTTAGATCATTTACCAGCAGAGGGAAAAGGAGCCACACTAACCAGCCAAACATTGACTCCTTCCTTGGTAATAAATGTATTGTTTATTTTTATTATTTTGTGTACATACTGGACCCTACTGGCTTTGCCTTCATTTTCAAGATCTGTGTTTAAATATTAGTAATATTTTAACTCTTTTTTTTACATTGCAAAATATTACCACCATATACTGAAAGTTTTTGCAAATTAACTCTAAAATCAAAAGATAAATGTTTCCAGGTACTGCATAGCCATACACTTGTATGTACTGTATACTGAAGTACAAGTGAGGTACTCTCTGACCTTTGACCTGAGGACAGTGCCAAAGAAAGATGTCTTGCGTTTAGCCCCCCTCTCATCATCCTGAGTTTCACTGTCTCCCAACGTCCCAGCTCCCAACGTCCCAGACTCAGTTCTGTGGAAGACGACATTCAGTTAGACATCTGGAGATTGAGGATTCGGTTTAAAGTTCGGATAAATGCACAAAGAGCAAAGAAAGCAAACAAAAAAGCTGCCTTGAGTTTGTTGTGTGGCGCCAATGCTCGAGTCAGCCAGTGAAAATGATGAGAATGTGAAACATTCAATCATCAGTCTTTCCTAAGCTCATCCAAATACAAATATGTGTAAACAGGTTATTGATTCTCTTAAAAAAATATATACATTCAGTGGAAACCTGCTGCATGCTTTCAGACAACAAGATGTGGACACACAGTGCTCTCTAAAACAAATGCACTAATGCAAAGACACCCACTGTGGCCCATTGTACAGGACCACCTAAAATAACTTAAATGGGTGCAAACCACAGTGAAAACAGTCATGCAGTCAGGAATACAGGCATCAGTGCATCAGGACTCTTATTCACTTTCTTAATGTTAACAATGGCCTAATTATCTATTATATGATCAGTGGATGCAATTCATATCTCAGCTCTGATTTGGCCAGCATTAAACAGAAAATAGTAAGGTGGAACAGGTGCATCCAAAAGTCCCCCTCATGAAGGAAGCAATCACATTTTTTCAAAGTAAATCACATAGTTGTCAGTCACTTAAACCTATTTTAAACAAAGAGCAACTGTTACTTGAGTAACTTGAATGACTGATGAATTGAAGTAACTTATCCTTTGCGTTATGTGATAGAATCCATCAAAAAATGTCATGTAGACAGCTGAGACTGATTCTACAGCTTCAAAGTTTTTGCAGTGATGATCTAGGAACCTAAACATAGCATGAGAGCAATCAGAAGGGAGTTGTTTGAGGCCTAAAGATTGCAGGGTCTTTTGTTAAATATTCTGCTTCACATTCCAAACCCACTCTTAAAAACCCTCAGGCACATGCCTCTGAAAATGTGTTGGTTCAAAGATGCATAAACAAATTAAAGCAGAACCTGAGCATAATCACTGAAGTGATATTTGTTTAACCTGTAACTGTAAAAAATTTATATTCTTTAAAGGTCTCATCTTTACAGGTTATCACTCTCGTGCCAACAGCATCAGGTGAAAACAAGCTGCAACTTTTACTCTTCACTATCTTGGTTTTTTGATCAAGCTTCTCCCCAGAGGGGAGAACAGCAAAAGTATGAGTTTCACTCGGTGTGATGGAAGACAATAATCATGCATTGAGCAAGTTCCTTTAAGCAGAACCATATAATTTGCTGGTAGCACAGAAAATTAACTCAACAGAAAAAAAATACTTGTTATCGTTAACTTAAATTAGTTAAATTATTTGTCTTTATGTAGTGAGGCAAGAAATAGATTTCAAGTCCTGTGCCTTTCCAGAGCACAGGAAACCAGACAGGTAATTTATAAAATAGGTAAATAAAAAAAATAAAAAAAATCTTTACAACAGCTCTTCTATAGTTATTTTCATAAATCTCTTTAACATTATATATATATAATAACTTCTATAACATTATATATATATATATATATATATATATATATATATATATATATATATATATATATATATATATATATATATATATATATATATATTGTCACGGTAGGAAATCCAGTGTTTCCTCCGTGTCATGTTTTGTGGTTGTTTTTGTACTTACGTTGTCTCCATGTGCTCGTTTAGTTGATTGTCATCACCTGGGTGTTGATTGCCTCGCTCCAGCTGATCTTCATCACACCTCAGCTACTTATACTCACCTCGCTCTCTCTCTGTTGTCAGATCCTCTCTCATGTCTCCGTGTCCTAGTTGGATTACCGTCTTCCGTGTTCGTGTGCTGGATTGGGTTCGTGTTGTCGTCCTCGTGTCAGTGTTCCGGTCTGTTCCTGGTTTCACCCATTGACCTCCTTCACCTGCACCATCGACTTCACCATCCAGCTCTTCTCACGCCACCGTAGACCTTCCTTGCCATTGCCAACATTCTGGACTCTCTTTGTAATAAACATCATCTGATTGCCTGCAATTGCTTCCTCCTCTTTTACCTGTCGTTACAGTAGGATCTGACCATCATGGAAGCAGCAGGCGATCGCTCCCCATCTCATCTGGAGGAATTTCTGCAGAGAGCCGTGGGTCGTATGGATCGCCAAGACAAGGCGATAGATGAGATGGGTCGAGCCTTCCAAGCAATGGTGACGAAGGTGTCCGAGCTCGCTCTCCAGACTCAACACCAACAACAACAGCCACCCGCTGCGCCTCCCACGCCACCCACACCGCCGATCGTCTCCGGGGGTATTTCCCAGCCCGAACCACGCCTCCCCATCCCTGAGAAATATGCGGGTGAGCCAGAGTTTTGTCGATCATTCCTGTCTCATTGTTCTCTGCACTTCGCCATGCAGCCCCGCACGTTCTACACCGAGGAAATGAAGGTGGCATTCGTCTTGTCACTACTGACGGGAAGGGCTGCCCTCTGGGGGACGGCGGTGTGGGAGAATCAAGACAGCTGCTGTGCCTCGTTCCACGCCCTTTCGGAGGAGATGAGACGGGTCTTCGACCGCTCCGTCGCCGGGAGGGAAGCGGCTAGACTTCTCACGGACCTACGTCAAGAGGACAGGTCCGTATCCGATTACTCGATTGAGTTCCGCACCCTGGCGGCGGAGTGTAAGTGGAACGAAGAGGCGCAGTGGGATCACTTCCTGCATGGGTTGGCTGACCGCATCCAACAGGAGATCCGCGCCGTCGAGCTCCCCACTTCTCTCAATAGCCTGATTGATCTCACCATCAGAGTTGACAACCGACTCGATCAAGCCGCCAGACGGAGGGGGAGAGCAGTTCTCGCGAACAGACCGGAGGCTCAGTGTCAGCGCTCAGAGGTTGCGGTCAGCCCACCGGGAGATCTTGAACCCACGCAGGTGGGGCGAGCTCGGCTCTCCCGGGAGGAGAGGATCAGGCGGAGATCCCTGGGACTATGTTTATACTGCGGCAGCCAAGAACATCACATCCAGCGTTGTCCGGTAAAAGACCAAGCCCGATAGTAAAACAGAGGCTACTATCGGGTGGGATCTCTGCCAGGAAGACCTCATCTACATCGACACTCCTTCCGGTGAGTCTACGGTGGTCCACCCACGCACTCGATCATCACGCTTTGTTGGATTCTGGGGCAGAGGGTAGTTTCATGGACTTCAAGTTCGCTTGTAAGCTTAACATTCCTCTCACCTCCCTCAAACACCCCATTGCACCCTTTGCTCTCAACGGACACAGATTACCAGTCATCACACAGACCACCTTACCTGTTTCTCTCATCACATCTGGCAACCATACTGAGGAGATCTCATTTTACATCACGGACTCACCTCAATCCCCCATCGTTCTCGGTCACACCTGGCTTCAGAAACACAACCCCAGGATCAATTGGCGCCTTGGATCCGTGGTTAGCTGGAGCGAGGAATGTCATTTGTCTTGTCTTTTGTCTGCTGGTGTTAATGTTTCTGAGTCTGTGTTTCAGGGGGAAGCAGTGGATTTGGCTAGCGTGCCCGCGGAGTACCACGACCTGAAGGAGGTGTTCAGTAAGTCTCGTGCTGATTCTCTTCCTCCTCATCGTCCCTATGACTGTGCGATAGAGTTATTGCCAGGTACTTCTCCGCCTAAGGGCAAGTTATATTCTTTGTCTATTCCAGAGACGGCGGCCATGGAGAAATATATATCCAGTTCTCTAGCAACGGGGTTTATCCGCCCTTCTTCTTCTCCAGCGGGGGCGGGGTTCTTTTTTGTGGGAAAGAAGGACGGATCCTTGCGACCTTGCATTGACTACCGAGGGCTGAACAACATAACGGTAAAGAATACCTATCCTTTGCCGCTTATGTCTTCAGCTTTTGAGAGGTTGCAGGGAGCGTCCGTTTTCACTAAATTGGACTTACGTAATGCTTATCATTTGGTCCGCATCAGGGAGGGGGATGAGTGGAAGACTGCCTTTAACACCCCTAGAGGCCATTTTGAGTACTGCGTGATGCCGTTCGGGCTAACCAACTCGCCGGCAGTCTTTCAAGCACTCGTTAATGACGTGTTGCGAGACATGGTCGATCTGTTCATATATGTTTACCTGGATGACATATTGATTTTTTCTTTGTCTCTCCAGGAACACGTGCAACACGTACGACGAGTGCTTCTGCGGTTGCTAGAGAATGGATTGTTTGTCAGGCGGAGAAATGCGTTTTTCATGCACAGTCTGTTTCTTTTCTAGGACACATCATTTCGACTGAGGGTGTTCGCATGGATCCTGAGAAGGTTAAGGCTGTGGTAAATTGGCCATCCCCAGAGTCTCGCAAGGCCCTGCAGAGATTTCTGGGGTTCGCCAATTTTTACCGGCGTTTCATTCGCAATTTCAGCCAACTAGCCGCTCCTCTGACCGCCTTGACCTCCCCTAGTTTGACGTTCAGGTGGTCAAACGCAGCTGAGGCTGCGTTTGCCAAACTGAAAAGCTGCTTTGTTTCAGCTCCCATTCTCGTCACCCCTGATCGCTCACGTCAATTCATAGTGGAGGTCGACGCGTCAGAGGTGGGGGTAGGAGCAGTGTTATCCCAACGCGCATCCTCAGACGGAAAGGTGCATCCGTGCGCGTATTATTCTCACCGTTTATCTCCTGCAGAAGTTAATTATGACATTGGCAATCGAGAGTTGTTGGCAGTCAAACTTGCACTGGAAGAATGGCGTCACTGGCTTGAGGGGTCGGGTGTACCTTTCATTGTATGGACGGACCATAAGAATCTCGAATACATTAGAACCGCCAAAAGACTTAACTCCAGGCAGGCTCGGTGGGCATTGTTTTTCGGTCGTTTCGATTTTACACTTTCTTACCGGCCGGGTTCCAAAAACATCAAACCCGATGCTTTATCCCGTCTTTTTGAGCGTTCCGATCGTACTGCTACTCCCGAGCCCATTTTACCGGGGACCATCATTATCTCCGCGCTCAGATGGGAGGTCGAATCGAAGGTGTTGACTGCCTTAGAAGGGGTAACGCCCCCGGCTCGTTGCCCACCGAACCGATTGTTTGTGCCGGAAGGGTTACGGTCAGACGTTCTCCAGTGGGGTCATTGTTCCAGTGTTGCTTGTCACCCAGGGGTTAGTAGAACTAGATTTCTAGTCAAGCAACGATTTTGGTGGCCTGGTATGGCTCGTGACGTCCACGATTTCGTCTTGGCTTGTTCAGTTTGCGCTATTGGTAAGACTTCCAATCGACCTCCAGATGGGTTACTCTTACCGCTGTCTGTCCCTTCAAGACCCTGGTCCCACATTTCGCTAGATTTTATCACCGCCCTCCCGCCCTCTAAAGGCAATACGGTGATTTTAACCGTAGTGGACCGGTTCTCGAAGGCGACTCATTTTATTCCCTTGCCCAAATTACCTTCAGCCAAGGAAACAGCGGTAGCTGTCATTGACCACGTCTTCCGCATACATGGCCTTCCGACAGACGTGGTTTCTGACAGGGGTCCCCAATTTGTGTCCAAATTTTGGCGAGAATTTTGTAAATTGTTAGGAGCGACTGTTAGTCTTTCTTCCGGGTTCCATCCCCAGAGCAATGGTCAAACCGAACGAGCCAATCAGGATGTCGAGAGGGTTTTGCGATGTTTGGCTTCCAATAATCCTTCGTCCTGGTGTCAGCAACTCTCAGTTGTGGAGTACGCACACAATTCTTTGCCAGTGTCATCTACGGGCATGTCTCCATTTAAGTGTAGTTTAGGGTACCAACCACCTAATTTTGTCAGTACGGAATCCGAGGTTTCGGTCCCCTCCGCACACGCACTAGTCCAGAGGTGTCACCGCACCAAGGCTAAGGCCGATCGCCACCGGTCGAAGCCTCCCCGTTACGTCGTCGGTCAAAGAGTGTGGCTTTCTACCCAGAATATTCCTATGCGTTCCGTTTCTAACAAACTTGCTCCCAAATTCATTGGCCCGTTTTCTATTACCAAGATTATTAATCCGGTAACCGTGCGTCTTAGCCTTCCTCCGGCGTACAGGAGGATTCATCCCGTGTTCCATGTGTCCAAAATTAAATCGGTGATTTCTTCCCGTCTTAATCCGCCTGCCCCGGTTCCCCCCCCCGCCTCGTCTCGTTAATGGGGAAACCACCTATTCGGTTAATCGTATTCTGGACTCTAGACGGAGGGGACGCGGTTTTCAGTACTTGGTGGATTGGGAAGGTTACGGTCCGGAGGAGAGAAGCTGGGTTCCTGCTCGGGACATATTGGATCACCACCTTATAGATGATTACAATCTACAGGTAAAGCAGGCTGGGAACGTCAGGTGACGTCCTAGGGGAGAGGGTACTGTCACGGTAGGAAATCCAGTGTTTCCTCCGTGTCATGTTTTGTGGTTGTTTTTGTACTTACGTTGTCTCCATGTGCTCGTTTAGTTGATTGTCATCACCTGGGTGTTGATTGTCTCGCTCCAGCTGATCTTCATCACACCTCAGCTACTTATACTCACCTCGCTCTCTCTCTGTTGTCAGATCCTCTCTCATGTCTCCGTGTCCTAGTTGGATTACCGTCTTCCGTGTTCGTGTGCTGGATTGGGTTCGTGTTGTCGTCCTCGTGTCAGTGTTCCGGTCTGTTCCTGGTTTCACCCATTGACCTCCTTCACCTGCACCATCGACTTCACCATCCAGCTCTTCTCACGCCACCGTAGACATTCCTTGCCATTGCCAACATTCTGGACTCTCTTTCTAATAAACATCATCTGATTGCCTGCAATTGCTTCCTCCTCTTTTACCTGTCGTTACATATATATATATATATATATACACACATCACACACACTTAAGTGTCATAAGTGTCAATTTTTCAAAACTGAGATTTATACATAATCATAAAAGCTGAATAATTAATCTTTGCATTGATGTATGGTTTATTAAGATCGGACAAGATTTTGTCGAGATGCAACTATTTGAAAATCTATAGATATAGAATCTGAAGGTGCAAAAAAAACAGAATATTCAGAATATCGACTTTAAAGTCATCCAAATGAAGTCCTTAACAATGCATATTACTAATCAAAAATTACATTTTGATATATTTAAGGTAGAACATTTACAAAATATCTTCGTGGAACATGATCTGTACATAATATAATAATTTTTGGCATAAAAAAATCTATAATTTTGACACATTCATTGTATTTTGAGCTATTGCTACAAATATACCCCATCGACTTAAGACTGGTTTTGTGGTCTCATAGGCGACTCAGAAATGTTTCACTCTGGTTGCAAGCGACATTTGCAGTTGGATTCTCAACTTACAAACACTTTGTGAGACCTTTCTGTTGACCCATATAGCACAGACTACACAATGTTGCTATCAAGTCTACTATCCAAAACAATACTAAACTATGTTAAGTCTGTCTACACAAGCAACAGGATTGAGGATTTGAAATGTATGCCTGTCACAGACCTCACTGTGAGTGCACACTGCACAGTTTGTTTGCCTTTGAGTCACAGTTTATTTAGGAATGGAGACACATGGCGAACAGTGTTTGAATAAGCATCTCAACGTATTGTGCCAAGCAAACACAGGGGACAGATCCTGTCTACAACAGACAGGTTCTGAAGAACAGTCACATGCCAAGGTGTTTTTATAAGATTACAGCAGTTTGCTTACCTGAGGGAGGAGCTTTTGTGGCCGTATAACCTACAATAGTCACATACAAAAGCTGGTTGTTGAGGGTTTTTAACTAAAGGTTGGGTTGTGTGAATATGCAAATCCAAACATCCAAACAAACACGCTCTTCACACAATATTGGGTCCTTTTGGGTAGGAATTAGAGCGACTGATTATTATACGATTAAACTCAACTCACCCATTAACCAACATTCACAGCCAAAACAAATATCTGGTATCACCATCATTGCAGCCTATAAATCACCAGCGTGAAATTACGGAACAATTGTAATCATTATATGAATATGACTATGAGTTACACTTATATGACTGAAAGGGACCATAAAGCAACACTGCAACTACTGACTTCTTTCTAAGCACATTCACCATCTGACTACTGTAGGTGAAGCTGATGAGCATATTCAAACAGAAAGTTGTGGACAGAGCCAAGACTAACACCAAAGTCCACTGCATAGCAAGTCTGCAATGTTTTAAGGTACATGTGTACCATTTAATCTCACAGATAAGTATCCCAACAGGACAGGACATTTATCTTGCGACTCAAAAAGCTTATTAAACATTGTTTTTTACTTACAGTAAAACAAACCGAGCTACTGAGCTCGGTAAAGCCGCATTTGACCGCCACAGTCTAATAGATTACACCTTTAGATTGAATAAGAAACTGTTATTAAACAAAAACAGTTCTTGTTATGAAGCCGAGGATATGTAGTTTGAAAATTGTGGCATTTATGTTGGTGCATGGTATCGGTGTTATCTCTTATACTCGTCAGTGCTGTTTGTCTAACTGTTTCTTCTCCTAATCTCACCTATATCACTATACTTCAAATGCAACTGTTTTGTGCCGGAGCACAACTGTGTGCGTGCGCTGCGGCGGTTCACGTGAAAAAAGGCCAAACCAGAACTCTTTTCCAATGGAAAGCATATTTACGCTGTCTGAATCGTTCCATATCCCCTATATCGTGCACTACACCATACAGAAAATACTAATTTTGTGAACGAGAAACCGATGGCATCTGAGGATTCAGCATCTAATGGCAGAATGTTATGGTTTCTAGAGAGCATTTGATTGGACAGAAAGTTTTTTTTTCTTTTTCTTTTTTAATTGAACAGACTGATGAGAATCTGAAGTGCAGGGAGATGTCATCAAAATTGTTGATCCAATAATGTTGTTAGAGACTGTACATTTTGAATGCTTATATCTCCTAAATGCGAATTTGTCATTGTTTTGCAGCACACTAACTTATAGATAACCTTAAGGCTAACATATTCATATTAAAAACAAAAAACTTCAATTTTGATTTCATGGGGATGTTAACTTTGCAGTGTCTATCTCTTTATGATCATCACCCATGCAGTGTGAGTTTCCTACAAATAATAAACATAAATCAGCACACTGCCACTACTGCTCTCAAAATGTTATTACAATCTCAAAGTTTAGACCCTAAAGTTAGACTAGAGCTAGCCCAAAGGCGCAAAGCAATAGGCCGAGTTCAGTAGAGGTGTGCGATACCGCTAGATTTGGTATCGATCCGATACCAAGTAAATACTGGGCCAGTATCGCCGATACCGATACCAATACCAATACTTTTTAATAATTAAGGTGGATGCGTCTTCAACCTAAATCTAAATGAATTTTCATGACTTTTAATTGTTTTTGTGATTTGCATTTTGGGTTATTAATCAGTACTACATAAGCTTTTGTTCAGAAACAACTTTTGGTTACTTCTGTTTTATTTAAATAAACAAAGTTACAAAATTATTACTTCACAAATATAAAAAAAAATGTAAAAACAAATTCTCTTTTCAAGTAGCATGTTAATAAAAAAAATGTTTCTCCTCTTTAGTGCACTTTTTTTCTAAAACAAAGTCACAAAGTTTTACTTCACAATGTAAAACAAATTCTCCTTGTACAAAATTCCTGAAGCCGACATCTTCCACTATGGAAAGAGGCTGCAGGTCCTTCACAATCATTTCTGATAGGCGCCTTGTAATATCCACTGCTCTTGGAGAATCAGCTATTGATAAAATAATAAATAATAAAAATAATTAAGTCTGGTGCACATCTATGTGTAGTTTAAATATAGAAACTAGTATCACTTTCACAGCTAACACAAAAAGGGTAGATCGGCCTGAAAATACAGCCGTACAACGCTCCTCTTTCTCTCCGCCTCTGACTGACTGCTGTTAGAAATGCGCGGCTGAGCGGTGCGCGCGCCTGACTGCTGGTGGTAGCCATAATAGACAGTAAAAGAAAGTAGCGCTAGTGGTGAGTCACGTGACGGTACAACACAGGAGAGGGGGCGGAGAGCAGTGTCGAGCACGAGCAGCACTCTTGAGAGCTTGCTCTGCTCTGTCTGTGACAGTAGCAGCATTTTGACAAACACGGCCAGGTCGCAAAACGAGAGAAACTGAAACTTAAGTATCGATATTTTCCCGTTGGTATCGATCAATACCGATATCAACGTTGGTATCGATATTATCGATATTAGTATCGATCTGCCCACCTCTAGAGTTCAGGTAATCACAGCCATGCATATGGAGCCCAAAAACACAATCTCTATTCTGACATTACTTTTACATACAATAGCTATTTAAACAATTAGTTAGTGACGATAAACTTACAGGGAGGTACGATTGTTGTTCTGTGTGTGTGTGGGGAGGGGGGGAAGGGGGGGGGGGATTCTACCCGCGAACATGAAAAACAATTCGCAGTAACAGTGTTACAGTGTTACAATAGCTCAATTCCGCGGGAAAACCGCTGACCTGGCAACACTGGGAGCGGAGCAACTGAATCAAATTAAAGCAAACTATACTTTGACTACAGAATATAGCTAGTTTTTAAATACTTACAGAATAAAACATAATAGGTTGCATTTGATTTATTAACATAATAATTGTCAAAATTCTTACCAATGCTCAGTCTTAGCAGCTACAGTACTGGATTACAAATGTGGCAAAACGTTGTCCCAATTAATTCAAGAACATTTTTATACATATAGGCTTCAAATATAAGTAAAATCACAGTAACAAACATATTCATTGGTCTCGTGATTTTTATTATTATTATTATTATTTTTTAGCTTGTGGTTTTACATATCGTTTAAACTAGTACAGATGGCAGATATTGGTTTTAGACTATCTGACATGACATGGACAAAAATAAGCATGGATCATTCAGTAGCCTATAGTTATAACGGCAAACAGAATGAAATGGTTTTACCTTGGAGCCTTTAGGCTCTCCTGTAAACTGTGCGATTTCTTTGTCTTCCATTTAATAAATTTGAGCGTTCCTTTGCTGCTGTCATCTTTCTCCACAGACTCTTTGAGATTTGCTTCACTTTTAGAAAACAAATTCCTCAAAGATTTTTTGGTGGAAAAACTCTTTTTCGCCATGGCGAAACTTCTGAACGATCACCACAGAACCACGCGAATGACTTGAGTAAAAGTTGATTACGGTGTCGAGGCACGTTGAGGAACCTACTGCTCTCTAATACACAGTCAAACCTTACGCTCCCCCACGAACAGATGCTCTGGCTGTACATGTCAAAGATAGTGAGACACCTACCGAGTGTTTTTGTATCGGCGCGCACATCATTTCCATAAACGTTATCAAGATAGGCAGTTCTCTAGGTTATGAAACACAGCCATAGACTCTACTTTATTAGTGTTAGGGTTATGCTATTACTGACTCACCGTAGTGAATCAAATCTTTTGAATCAGATTAATTCACTAATTTGATCAGCGTCCATTTGTGCAGGTTAGTGTGAGTAAATTAATCATTCATTCGACTATTTCCCAAAACAAAGTCCTTTATTAAAATTAGGTTTCACTATATAAATAAATAAATAAATAAATAAATAGCCTAAATAAATTATTCCATTCAGTCAACTGATCATGTTGTGGCAAGAAATAACAGCCTATATAAATTAAGTGTTACAATAAAGTTAATGGATTAATTAATGCCACAATCTCCAGTTCGGAAACTATTCGTTTATCATCATCATCATCATCATCATAAACATTATTATTTTTATTATTATTATTATTATTATTATTATTATTATTGCTCTTCGCGAACGATTTATTCGTTTTCATCTAATTTTCAAAATCCATAAATCCGAATTAACCATATGTGTAAAATTCACACGTAGGCCGACAGGATCATAGCAAGAGGTCAGTATTGCCAGTGCCTATACGAAATAGCAAGTTTGTCGTCTGAACAGACGCAATAAAGACAGTAAAGAAGATAATGTTTAAATAGAGGGTTTGGTTCAGTTCAGTGAAGCTCAGATAACCGATCTGTAACATTAGCCTATAATGTCGGTTCACTGTATAAATATTTAGTTATTTCATTACCCTAACGTCTGATTCAGGAGGAGATACTAAATAGGCTACTGGTAAATTCAGGTAATGTGGGCCGCTTAAGCTTTATTGTACTGTGGGTTTACACTTTCAGAGCATAACAATGGTCTTTAATTTGCCCAAAGGGACAGCATTTCTTTAATCATAAGCTTGTGTAATGTACGGTTGCTCACTAAATGTAATTTTATTATTATTGTTATTATTGCGACAGGTCCTATTTTGTTTGATACTGCAGGGAATAAAATTCAAAGAATAATAAAAGTGCATGATCACAAAAAGTTTAGTTGTCTGCTATATAGTTCTATGTAGTCAATGACTCAAACGTGGACAGCAGCAGTACCTTTTTTTTAAGCAACACTTTGAAAAACAAGTGTGTTGTGGCCATATTTGAAAATACAACAGAAATAGGCCTAATTATTCAAACAAATATAATAGCACCTATTACTGCTACTTGTGCTTATTTTACCACAAGACGTAATGACATTTATTGATCAGTAGATGGCGCCACTGAACAATCCTTTTAGCATGGCCATATGCACAATTGAAGAGGTATTATACATATATATTATTTGATTTTTTGTTTTTGTCTTATGATGCTTTATAACCATTTAGAATATTATTTGTTAATATTTGTATTCACTGTATTACTTGATGTATAATTCTGGAAAAAAATAAATATTTGATTATTTGTAGTATTTTTTTTTTATTTTTTATGAAACAAATTTCAATCAATCTTAAGCGCTGAATAGCGACAGATGATATTTGATCAGGTTGCCAGACATTTGTACAAAACAAATAAGGTTAAAATGTAAGGTTATTTTGAATCAAACATGCGACGTAATGAGGTCATGTGAAGTTCAATGCCATTTGAAACATTTATCAGTACGTTGCATCGTTGCATACTATGGGCTTGCTACATTAAAATAATCATCCTGTGCAATGTAGCATTCTGTAGGCCCAGGTGTTCAACGCAACACAACTTAAACCATATTACAATACATAGCGATACCATCCTTTGACCTGTAGTTGGCGCTAATTCACCAAAAATGTGAAAGCCCTGTAGTTAAATCTCTGAACTGAATCTTACGTTTTTCAACGATCTACGCTGTCAAGTGGATTTCTTTAAGAAACCAATCCTGGACCAGATAAAAATATCATCAATCATTGATATTATAGTCATGTATCAAAAATCAACTACTAGCGTATATCCTTATTATATAATATGCACATATAATTATACAACACACAATGCTTAGAATATGGTGATTATACAAGCAGCAGTCATAGACAATAATCTTACTCACACCTATGGTTACTCATATGTACTCAAACACAGAGTTGGGATGGTACTTTTTCAGCAGTTATAGATTGAATTCAGGCTCTGGTTTCAGGTGTAACTGAAACACATTCTATAGTACTGACAGGGCTTGTTTGCAGAATAACGCCTATCGATATGAACCACAAAAGAAGAACATTGAAACAACAACAATGTTGAAAACATTTACTAATTAAATGATAATATCTGCAAGTGCACCTGAATTTGGTATTGCTCTAGAAGCAGCATAACCTATACATTCAGACAGAGGGGAAATCAAAGCAACGCCTCTCATGCCAAATCAAAGTTGACCGAATTCAACTTTCTTATTTGATATTACACTCATTTGATAAGGTTTGTAATATCAAGGAAGGAAGTCGCTCTAAATTAACTTTGTTTTGGCACAAGAGGTGCTGCTTTGAGTCTGAATGTATTATTTTAGGCTGACACTTTTCCTCTGTTGCACTTACTTGTATTATAAGTACTGTAAGTCTGTCTAAAATGCTAAAAGTAGAAATAAACATTTGATGTGTTTAAATATGAGTCGTGTTTTTCCGTAGACCATATGCTGTAGTTCACTCCATCATCATCTGCTCACTTGAAACTCTCATGACTTTGAGATATGATGGAAAATGCCCTGCTCTTTTCCATTTAATAAAGTGCACTGTGATCACTGGCTGTTAAACTCAATAACAAAAAACAAAACACAAGCTACTTTTTAAATTATATAATTTAAATAAATAAATACATGCATACATACATTTCTATTTTCAAAAACATTTTAGCACATAGGTAAAACTATCTTGTGAGCCAGGACTTCCACTGTCACCCCTTAAATAACAGGTGCATGATGCCCCGAAACAGAAATGAAAAACTGAAATTTGGAAATGGCTTGTTTGGTATTGTCATACTTGCAATCAGTTACTTAAAATTTCTTGCCCTCTTCAAAAGAGCAGGCTACTTCCTATTTTGCTGTTGTGCCACACAGATTTCAGTCAAAAAAGCCCATGTTTTCTCCAAGATCTATAAAAAAAAAAAAATCAATTTTAGATAGTAAATGACAAGACCAACATGACACGACTGTTGTGCCAGTTAGTCATGAGAAATTGATTGGCAAAAGGAGTGTATGACCATTTGTACAAGTCGATGACTAATCCGATATGAGAAAAACAGAAAGATATTGCCCATTTGACACATCAGGGCATGTCCAGACCTTTAAAAATATAAAGATCAAATAACAAATGTCATGCAGGCATGCTTATTGTTTCATGGTCCATTATTAAAAAAAATCCTGGTCACACCAAAGATCACTTTATTACCATCATAATTTCTAATGATGAAGGCGGCTGCATTAAAAGTGTTCACAGATTCACAGATACACAGAAATGTTTGTTATGTGGAAGTCTTGTTACAAGGTAAAACTCTTTCTCTGGAAAAGTAGGAGGGGCATATGTGAATCTTTGTAGTTGTTTGTGTATACCTGGTCTGGGAGTCATATCCACTCTTCAAAGGATCAGTAGTTTTGGCCACTGTGAATTAAACTTATGCTAGATTTGATGTGATGCAGCAATCAGAAAGTGTTGCAGATCAAATGCCACTTGCAATACTTCAATAATAATAAAAAAAAAACGAAGAAAAAAAAAACGTTAAAGTAAATTTAAATAATAAATAAAATAGATATAAATAAAATAATATACACATGTTAATGGGATAAATTTATATTAAGGAAATGTGCTTTATTGTTCTATAAAATGCAAGTTGCTTATTTATTTTTTTACATAGTGGCAAGGAAAAAGTGATTGTGAAAGTACCCACTGACACTTGTTGAAGTACTTTGATGTTTTGCATGCTGTGGAAGAAAAGAAACAAACAAAGCAACAGCAAAAAACATTTGTAGTTGTAGAGGTGAGGCATCAAACTGGAATACACCAGGACGCACGGCACAAACATTCTTGATTCCAGTGGTACAAAGCTGATCAGATTACACAGAAGGAAACAAATTCTTGTGCTACCTAAAAGAAAAAGAAAGTAGAAAGGTCAGTTATGCTGATTACCTGTCAGTCATTCCACTCTTTTAATGTTGCCGTAAACAAAACAGGTTAGGCAGTCAGTCCATGCACAGTTATCTGGAAGCAAAGCTGAGGTCTTTTTGGTGCAAATTAGGTGTGAAACATTACTAGTTTAAAGATTTTTGTTGAAAGCCATGACAAGGAACGTGCGACCCTATGCAATATTTACAGTGAAATTCTGGTTTTATCTCAGCATCTCAGTTGATATAATTAAAATTGAGGCACATTGTCTAACGTGTCATCAACTTTTTACTGTGCATTTTTGGAATTCACTTGTGACTTTTAATCATGCTTGGGGTTTTGAGTCAGAACTGGAGAAGAAAAAGCGAAAATGCATTGAAGCATTGAACTGGCTGTTGACTATAATAGATTGCATGCGATATTTACATGTTAATTCAGTCTCTTCAGTCTGCCCTTTTGACACTCACCCACACATGTATTAGTAATGTGATCTGCTAGTTTCTGTTTTTTTTTAATATTTTGTCTTAACAAAAAGGGGAAGGGAGTTGCACTGGGGGTATTTAAATGTGTAAAATAGGATGGTATCAGATATTTGATGTGTAAAGTGAAACTATATTTAAATACACAAAAAAAGGGATCCATTTTCAGGTATCAAAATGTGCAAATATTACTTGAAGTCAAACCAAATACTGTCTAAAAGAAAGTTGGAAGTATTTTAGAAAAAATCAGTTTGTTAACATGTTAATTATACAAACTGAAATGTTAATAAAGAAAGAAAGAAAGAAAATAACATTAACCTAGATTAATAAATACTTTAAAAGTTTGGTTCATTGATAGTTAATGATAGCCAATGCATTTACCAATATTTACATAAAAAAATTATTCTTATTGTAAAATGTTACCAAGTAATGTAATTATATTTCCGTTTGATTGCCCTTAAAAGGCGCAGAAGGATGTAAGATCTGACAGAGCAGGATTTCTGTCGCCTTGGACCTGTGTGATAAATAATCATTGAATGTTGCTTGTCCAGACCTCTTGGGTTCGCTGGAAAAGATAGTGCAAGTTGATCTTTCAATTCTCTTGTAATCATGTGACACTTCAAAGTGATTCGTGGATAAGACAAGAAAGAAGTCAAATGGAAAGCAGCCAGTCTGGCCAATAGCCCAGGAATGTTGTCATTTTGACTTTCTGTAAAAACATTAATATACATTAATATAGCATAATGACCACAATATTATTTTTAATAATATTGTTTTTAACACAATATTATTAGTATTATTTTTATTAAGGTGAACTGTTGCTTGAAGGCTTGTAGGTCAACTACGAACCAGTTATCTTTGATGCACTTTTTAATATGATGTTTTCCCCCAATTGAAACAGGTGAAAAAAATGATTTATTTAAAGGTTTCATAATATACCTGGAATATTCCCTTAGAAAAAAAAATAGGATAGGATAGGATAGGATTTGCTTTAAACCCAGTTCCACTTAGAAACTGCTAGGAAATGTCACAAATATTTACAGAGAGACTGCACGTAAAACATTGAATTAAATTTTAATTTTTTAAGTAGAAAGACTGAAATAGTGTAAAATGTTGTCTAATAATCTAATAATTACTTTACAGTGTACTCAATGCACTTACCAACTCATTCTTAAACAAAATTAATATACATTTTGAATGCCATTATGGTTATATACATTTTTGAGATAACATTACAAGGTTTTATGCATTTAAACTACTTTTTGTCCCAGTGCTGCGCTGGCCACTGTTGACAGGAACTAAGCTTCTGGGTTTCAGAGAATGACTTACTAGCAATTACTGAACGCATGAAGTTTTAAGTCTGTGCAGGAAGGCAATGCAAGTACTCTGAACATGTCACACACACCCCCACACACATACACACACACACACACGCACGCACGCACACACACACACACACACACACACACACACACACACACACACACACGCACGCACGCACACACACACACACACACACACACACACACTCCTCATGTCATTTACAGCAAGTCAAGTTCCACTCTTTCTTTCTCTGTGGTGTGTTTTCACATGCTTCTCTCTGTTTCTTTCTCCTTTCTGCCATAAAAGGGCCTCTTGCAACTTCTCCTAAGATGTATTCAAAGTGGTGGTTTGACATGCTGTCAATGACAGATGTAGTTTCTCTCACTTGTTGTCTGTCGTTCTCTCACACATACCCTGCTGAGGTGTGTTTGTTCTGGTCTGAGGTGTGTGTGGCGGGGGACTCTCCCTTCATGTGTGCACCCTTGAGGGGAGAAGGGGGGAGGCTGTGACAAAAGGAAACAGATAAGCGTTGTACTCGGAGAGGACAGAGAAGATGTGAGGCATTACTTACTGTAACTACTTTGTCTTCCGTTCCTGACATTTATGTTGATCATACCACAGTTTTACCTGCTGATAGATACTAGAAGAGCGGTTTAGTAAAAGTACAGGTCAGCATTTGTGTGGGAATGGTGACTGAGAGTGACAAACTGCCAGATAAGTTACTCAAATCAGTGCTTTGCTTCATATTAACCTCCAGTTTCACAAATAGTAGAACTACGTTCATTTTACATAGTTATATAATTGAACACAACTGTATTTTTAAGGTTAGTTCAACAAAATTAGTTTTGTTTTATGTCAAAGTTTGTCTTGATTGATGTCAAAGGTTCTTCAGCAATTAAACACGACTTATTGTCATCTTTTATTATATAATAGCTCAGAGGAGTTCATTGGAAACCAAAACTATGTTTTTACTGTAAATCCCACTATAAGTAAAAGTAGGTAAAGGTTGAAGGTGTTTTTTTTTTTCATGTCAAAATGAAAAACAGCGTTGCATGTGATGATGGGCATTTTTGATCAGTCCTAGTTGATGAGCAACAATTTCAGTTCCTCTACTTTCTAGAAATACGACGCACATAGATCAACTTGTGTGGGACTTTCAAACTAATAACCCTGATGTGTGTTGTATGAGTGTGTGGGTGTGAAAACTTGATTCTACTCACAATGTCAAGTCATTAACAGCATAAGACAGAAAGACTGAGGTCTTAGACAAGTAATGTTTAATGTGCTACATTATAAAAGTTTGTCAAAAATAGGATCTCACATATAAAGTATCAACATCTTTTGGACTGAGTCAAAAAATATACTAGGATAACAAAAAGAGACACTAAAAGTCACTGTACAAAAGTCACTAAGTAATGGAACCGTCTTGTTTCTAAACCCAGCTGTAGCTAACAATTTAAATATCCTGCACTTGGATCTAGTTCCTGCTTTTTCCAGTGCTGATATCAAATAAATAAAAAAAGCATAAAATATGAACCTGACAATTTAACTTTTTAGTATGAGGTACTGTTGTGTCTCTAGTTCTGTAGTCTATAAAAAAAGTATTGCAACTTCATGATTGGCAAATTCAGTTCCAGCTACATTGATTTGATCATTTTCATAGTGCTAACAATACTTGTTTGGATTAAAGAGACAACAGTAAACATTGGTAGACACAACTAAGTAACAATATAACTAAGAAAACAAATAATTTTTCTCTTATTTTAAATATTACATTTAAAGTGAGGCTTGTTCTCTTTCCAATGTCAAAAGGGTTCAAGATCTGTTGTAGAGAAAACCAAAAATTTTCTTCTGCCATATTATCATCACAAGCTACAGTGAATCATCATTTGAAAAGATACCAACAGTACATTTTTATATCTTTTCACAAAGGAAAACATCCGGAATTTTTTAACACCAGGTAAAATCATACACACAAACTCAGACTGTACACATTCATATCCACAATAAATGGAATGGACGGGAAAATCCAGTCCTTTTGGAACTGTCACATAGTGTCCATAGAGGGATTAACATAATATTCCTGAGAATCCCAGTATTTTTTTGTTCAAGAATTAAAGAAGTAAAAAAAAAAACATAAAAAAAGAGAAGGACACATATACACAAGTATTAAAACATTTGATACAGTGCTCAAATGAAAAAAAAAAAAATGAAAACAATAATAAGTTAAGACAAACTCACACAAATAGACTTTCACATCGGTTTGGAAACCAGATGAATTATGAGGACATTATAATCACATCTTAATCATATAATAGGTCAGAGGGTAGAAGTGCAATCACTTGACATAATCTTCAAGTCTTTGGAAACACTTTTTGTTTGGTGCGGCTTTCATTGGCTTGGTTTATGCATCTTCTCTTGGATTTATCCCTCAAACTACCAGAGGAAGAGAGGATTTTTGGTGTCAACTAGGGAATACTCTGTGCATAGATAGCAAATTGTGGAGTTTCTGGAAGACCTGAGCAAGCTATATGTCATCCTTTCAACATTTTCTCTCATCTACTCAGTCTTTATAGAGGGCCGGTGGTTGAAGTGTACCACGCTGGCTCTCTCTTGGTGATGACCCATGGCGGTTACCTTATGAGGTACTACAGCAAAAGCCTTGAGGAATCCAATGTCCTCCTTCCCTTCACCGCTCTCCAAACTTCTAGCCAACCATTCCTCCAAGGCAGCATCCACCTGAGCCTCTCCAGAACTCTCAGGAAGAGCCTCGGCCTCCTGACTGGCATCAAAGCGCTCTACCATCTCTGCTGCTTGCCTCAGCTCTGGGATTTCAGGACGGATGGCGGGGCAGAAGCCTGAACGCTGATGGAGGTTCAGTGAGAAGCGATGGAGGAAGCCTCTAGAGCAAGCTTGGCAGGAGTGGGGCCGGTCACGAGAGCTGTGCAGCCGACGGTGGAGTTTGAGGTGAATGTACTGGGTAAACTTCACCCCACACAGTTTACACTGATATGGCTTCTCCCCGGAGTGCAGGCGTAGGTGGGTTTTCAGGTTGCTGGTGCTGCTGAAGCGTTTGTGGCACACCTGTAGACATTCAAAGAGAACGTTAAAAGATTCTGTAATTCAAAAGCAAACAAGAGGCAGCAGATAAGAACAGAAGGCAACTTCTCTACTGCCTTAAATAATTGCCTTGTTGTTGCTTTGGTATGTAGAAAGAAAGCCAGACGTGTTTTTTTTCACTAAAGGACTGTATTTATTTTCAATGGTCAAGATGAATGAGTAGCACATGCTGACGCCACTGTCACACCCACTCTAGTTACTGTACAACAAAGCGTTTCTCTTAAAGGAAACAGGACTGACAAGGTAAAGGTTCTGTAAGAGATAAGCAATGTTGTGTGTGTGTGTGTGTCATCTGATGCCCTTTATTTCGATTTTCTTTCACAGCATACTGTATACACTCACCTGGCACTCATGTGGTTTCTCGCCTGTGTGGACCAAGTGATGTTTCTGTAGGTGGGCGAGTTGGGTGAAACTCTTTTTGCACAAGTTGCACTGGAATGGCCTCTCTCCACTGTGGACCCTCAAGTGCACCTTTAAAATGAATATACAATGTTTAGTTTTGCTCAGTTCCATATCTTTCAAAAACAAGATTCTAAATCAAGCACATTCTACTCACTTTGAGGTTGGACAGTTGACTGAAGGTCTTGAGACAGACATTGCATTCATACTTGATCTTGCCATTTTGCTTCTTGAGTGGGTATGGGAGAGACTTGTACCCAGGTGCTGGAGGAGAGCACGAGGATGAAGGTGACATGCTCTTGGGCGTAGCCAGGCTGAGGTTGATGGCCTCTTCACATTCAGAGAGTGGCTTCTGGAACGTTTGCTGAGGCGATTGCTTTGGCTGTGGGGAGAGTTCTGGTGTTGCAGGGGCTCCTCGTAGTGGAGTATTTGGGATTCTTTCCTTCAGACCTCCATGAAGAGAGGCAGGATAGGGCAGTGTAGCTGGTAACAGACCTGGTTGGGGTACGGAAGGGTAGGGCAAGCCATCACTACCCAGGAATCCATTGTACCGAAGACCCCCTTTTGAGGGCAGCATGGAAGGGAAGGGAGGGGAGTATGGAGGCAATAGTAGACGTGAATAATGAGGGCTGTATGGTGGCAATAAGGGATATGGAGCTTGCAGAGGTCTAGGTGAGGGCAATGAAGGGTATGAGATCAAACCTTCTCGATGACCGTAGAGGCCGTGCAAGTGGAGTGGAAGGTCTTGCGGTGGGGACAGACTGGGATATGGGTGAATGCTTATGTTCATTTCTTTCTGGTTGGGATGTGGAGAATGGACAGGCTCTGGTGAAACAGTGTTGTGGATCTTTTTGCTGAAATCCACGACCTGTTCATCCGGTGTGTCAGGTGGCGTGTCCCTCTCAATAACCTCTACATCAATCTTTTCATCCACCTCATCTTCCTGTCCCTCACTTTGAAGTTTGCGTGGACTCTGGGGCTGTTTAGGGTAGTAGGTGTACTGAGGTAGGGGCTGCTTCTGATACTCAAAATCAGGTATGTACTCTGGAGAATGAGAGAGAGAAAAAAAAAGGTCACACAGTGCAAAGTGTAGAGTGAATGGTGACAGACAGCAGAGGTGAGAATCCAAGTATGAAACTGGAGTGCGTGAAATCTTGAAACTCAACACATTTCACATTGAACAAATCTTCCGTCGCTGAAATTGACCAAGCAGGTCAGAGTCTTCGCAGAGCAAAATCGGTCACCAATCAGGCAACGCCTCTATGCCTGTATGTGATACACCTACTCATAACCATCCTCCTCATACGCTCACTTATGGTAAATGGAAGCGCTTTCAGTTTAAGGCTGACAGGCAGAAGATATCTGACTGGTTTCTTTTTGACAAAGAGATAGTACTGCTTTCACGTAGCACCTAGATTACAACCGTGTGGGTGTTCGCAGTGTGGGTGTGTGTATGTTTGTGAGGTTGAGGGGCATATGTATGTATCGGAAGAAAGGAGCCTTGTGTGACATCGATAGTTCTCACATTTAGAAACTACTCTGATTCACTATAACAGCAGATGTCCTCAACCATGGGAAAATTTCCAACAACACCACTTTAGCACCAACTGTTACTTACTGTTACAAAGGAAATCGAGATAAGGTCAAATTATTACCGTCCTTTCACTCTAGAGATTGTAAAAACAAAGCCACAACAGCTAGCTTCTTTCAGTAACCTTTGTGGTGACTCAGACAAAACATGCTAAATCATGGAGAGTAGTACAAGGCTCAACTGTGTCTCACAGCAATGGGAAGATTACACAAACACATTATAACCCTTGTGGTCAAAGCTTGGTTCCTCAAACCTGATGTAAACCAATCTGGTGCAACATTTACAGGCATCATCTAGGCATTTCCTAACTACCGAGAGGAAAGTGAAAATGGATATCTGAGACTCTGAAGAGCACAACATAAAAATTCAAGTAATTAATGTGTTTACAAATTCTAAAATCTAAACAATGGAGGAACACAGATAAACAGAAGCAACAGAAATTTGCCATGTTTTATGTTAGACTAAGTATCAGCTGATGTGTTCTAAGAAATTAATCTATATTTAAGCCGAAGTCCTTAAAAAAATAAAATGACGTGATATAACGCTTTCTAAAACTGAATATACAGATTTCTTTAAACCTCACACAGGAAGTAAAACTTTTTAAAGCAGACTGAATTATATAAATGTAAAAAAAAAAACGCTCTGAAAAAGGCTAATGTGCTTCACAGTGCCTGACTTTCTAAAGAGGCATATTTTGTAATCAGGAGTAATTGTTCAGTGAAAGCATCACCAGTGAGATGAGCATTTCGTGTCAACATGACTCAGGTAATGGTCCTTAACAACAGCACGTAAAATGAACACATAGACATACATACATTCCGAGGAGTGAATAAGACAGGAAATAGCACAGTGCCAGTGTGAAATTGAATCAGTGTGACATAGGGAGTATCGCATGAAATCTCCTTAGACAGAAAATCCAGAGGGTCCATCGTTTTGTCATAAACATACTGTACAAACGCTTACTCACTCTTACAGATCATACACGTTCATAAGCAGTTTCATTTACAGTCACTTTCATTGCTTACCACCTCTAGAGTTTCAAATGACATTTAAAGAATCACAATTAATTTGCATATTGTATGTGTGTGTGTGTGTGTAGTTTTATATTATATATTAGAGCAGTTTTATGTTACATAAAATTTATCAACGAATAAAAGCCTGGAACCACCTTAACTGTGTGATGAACGTTGGTATTGGTGGCATAATATCATAATGGTCAAACCTATATAAGACACTGCCGCAATA
Source organism: Carassius gibelio (assembly GCF_023724105.1). Taxonomy (NCBI): domain Eukaryota; kingdom Metazoa; phylum Chordata; class Actinopteri; order Cypriniformes; family Cyprinidae; genus Carassius; species Carassius gibelio. Next base: position 19,518,270 of record NC_068389.1, on the reverse strand, counting down.
AAAAAAAAAGTTAAAATAAACACCCTCCCTGCATATTAACATAAATAATGTACACAGAAAAACTGAGGGTGCAGATTAATTGCTGATCTCTTAGAATAAAGTAATTAAAAAGTTCACCTGATTCAGAAATAGAGGAAAAGACGGAGACCAGGCACATTATAAACATTATCTCGGGTGAGTGCACAGGAGGGGCAACAAAGATAGCTGAGGTGACTAATAATTCCATAGTTTCAAGGAAGCCAGAGAGAAAGCAATAAAGATATAAAATGGAATGGAAAATAAGTCAAAGGAAAAAACTATGTATATAAAAACCAACATTTTATCCAGTTTTTCCCTCCATAGTGCCAAATAATGTGGGATAGTTCCAAAGCCCATGACTCACTTGGCTTCAGACTGTCTGGTTGCTCCTGCTGGCTGCTCAATCTCTGGGAGAACTCCGGACTGTACCACACCAACAGCTCCTGCTTGGGCTCCACGGGCTGGATGGTGTAGAAGAAGATCTCCTGGCCGTTTTGACAGGCCACCAGGTTCTGTTCGGCCAGCGATCGTGCCGGGTTGACGTATCGCATCCAGTTGCTGCGGTGGACATCATAGCCATCAATGAAGTGGTGTAGGTGTCCACCACTGTAGATCTGGAAGGAGAGAAAGGAAATCACGTTAATGCTTCGTGCTAGTCTGCAATATCAACAATGCTATCATAAGTAATCATTACAATTTTAAAAACTGATCTTCTAAAAAATAGAAATGAACACAATATACAAACAACACATAATACATTGATTTCAGTGAAAATCGGTAAATACATTTAAAAAAAAAAATTGTTACAAATGATTCTTCACCTCTGCCATGAACAGAATGCTCTTCAAACAGCTGTTTATATCAACTCCTCTGTGTCTTCTAACCTGTGAAAATGTGTGTGTGTGGCTTGTCCCGCAGAAGATGTGTGACTAACTTTGTGTGTCAATGATGTCAGGCTCTTTATAAAACGCTGGGCGTCACAACGATCTACACATGCTGCCAGTCACACGCACTTCTCCTCCCCTTTCTCCACCCAATTTTATTCTAATTTGTATGTGGGGGAATTCACTGTTGAGACTTGCCAGGGCATGTTAACTCCCCTATCACAGACACTCCTTTAAGCAGTTACACCCTTGAAGACTCATAAACACAAACACACTTTCACCCACACGAACAGCCTGCTCTTCACATCCGTCCACCTGCCTTCGGTCACGTGATATGCTGCATCATTTCATCGTTTTATGGCAACAGGAAGTCAGTATGGATTTACAGGAAACGAGGAAAGGAAAGGACACACGCACGCAGGCACACACACACACACACACACACGTGTTTGTTTTTTTGAAAAGTGGGGACATCCCATAGGCGTAATGGTTTTTATACTGTAAAAACTATATTCTATCGCCATTCACCAACCCTACACCTAACCCTCACAGGAAACTTTGAACATTTTTACTTTCTCAAAAAAAAAAAAAAAAAAAAAAAAACTCATTCTGTATGATTTACAAACGTTTTGAAAAATGGGGACATGGGTTATGTCCTCATAAGTCACACTCTCCTTGTAATACCTGTGTCATACACATGTCATTATACACAGTTGTGTCCTGATATGTCACAAAAACAAGAGCACTCACACACACACACACACACTCATGCGTGCATGCATGTATGTCCCTATACACGCACACAGCCACACATATGCACACAAGCAAAGATACAAAGACATAGATAAATCTAGTGCCCTTTGCAGGGAAATAAAGAGAATGAAGTTCACTTGGATGCTGATATGACAACAGAAAAGTAAGGACTGTAAAGAAAGTGATTGAGTGTGTGTGTGTGTGTGTGTGTGTGTGTGTGTGTGTGTGCGCATCTGCCACTCTTTCTCTGTGCAAGAAATCCTGACTTCTCTAAAACCTGGCCACAAACCAAAAACTTGCGCTATCCTTTGCGTTTTTGTCAAATGGTTTCGAAATAGCTATACTTGGTAACTTCTGCTGAGTATACCATTGTATGAGAACAAAGCAGGAATCTACAACAAACAGGATAAGATCTCTCAGAGCTTCCTCTGTGTTTTCCAAGTGAGCCCTTGAGTGTTCAGCAAACTAAGCCTAATAGGAATAACTCCTCTCAGTGCATGTGTGCATCAGAACTTAAGCGAGTATTGAGTGCTGAAAAAGCCAATGCATATTTAGATGTATTTAAGCATGAATGAATATGCTTCCGGCTCCTTTCAGCTAAAATTCTCTGGAAAGTCAGTCATGACCGGTTTGGCAGCTTTTCACTCAGTAGAATCCCTGAAAGATTAGATCAACAATGAAGTCACTTACCCTCCAAAAATATTTCCTGTTGGTCTGAAGAGGCACATTTTCTTTGGTGTAAATGGCTCCTTGAAGAGGTCCGAATCGTGTACCTTGAGGTATGTACTCTTTGCTGAAAACTCCAGTCACCTGCAAGAATGAAGAGTTGCACTTGTGAACCAACTCAGTCAGGGGAGGAATCAAAATAAATGATTATTGATCTGTTCACTTTGAATAGGAAACTGCATTGCATGATTTCAATTAGGTGTGCTTGTTTGCTGAGTGTCACAAGTGACCTAAAGTAGCACACTATCCCCGCAGGTTAATGAGTTAAGTAAATAAATAGACTTATACTTTCCCTGCTCTACTTGGACCCTGACCTAAAAACATTCAGCTGTCCTCAATAACACCTGACCCCTTTGACCTTGCTTGCAAACGTTGAGTGGTATCGACAAACAATCCTGTCTGAGGGCCTTAAAAGACAAAAAAAGGAAAGCAGAGGGAAAACAGAATACAGAATGGAGCAGGTGGTCCACTCTCAATGCTCTGTAGAAACCAGGAACTAGGCCTGTAAATAGGTCACACTGTGGTGTGGGGGTCAGTGGCCCCCTTATTACCTTCAAGTCACTCCTGCACTTCTTTAAGTCTTATGATAAGTTTAAATGCAACAATTTTAGATGAAAAGTCCAATTAAAGCATAGTTACGACAGATTAAAGAAGATTGAGTCATGGGATAGGAAGGAATTATCGATTACAAGAAGCACCAACAGGATGCATGGGTTGGGGGCACAGTTATTGGCTGGAGACGAGAGCTGTGGCGACAGTAGAATTGTGCATCATTAGTGTTGCGTGACTAATTGGTCGGTCTTTAGTGATTAACTGCTCAGAGAGGGTTTAGGGAGTAAGAGGAAGGGGGAAGGGGGGTGAGTGTCAGGCCAACGGCACCACGCCATCCAAACACACATGCTGAAGCACTCAACCCTCCATCCAAACATTACCCTCCCACTTCATCCCACCCCAAGCTGTCCAAGGATCCTCGGTCCAAACGAAAGTTAATCAGTCAAGCTTAACCTACTTCCTTTGGCTGAGATTCTGCAAGTGTGCGCGTTTGCGTGTTTGTGTCCTCCCAGACCCTGTCACAGATCACCCCATCTGCCACGTGCCCCCCTTAGCTAGGCACACTTCTCAAGCTAAGGGTCAGGGAGCATTGTTTATACACCCCCTTTGATGCATGACTGTGTAAATGTGCCTTTGCCAGTTAACACCTTCTAAAAAAGTCTATCTTGATAGTTCCAATTTAGTTTTGAGTTGGAAAAAAATATCATAATGCTTATTGTATCAGCATCTGGTAGCAGTGCTGCTAGCTGTTAAAATCAAACAGCAGTCAAGAGATAACAGGCACTTTCTGTTCTCCCCCACAAAACATGCAGTCGTAATGCACTGATGACAGGTTAAAGCAGCAAAACACAGACTTTCATACTGACAAAAAGTTGGAACGTGTGCGAATGAATCACTGAAACCATTTAGGGTATGACTAGCAGCCTGGTCACCATGAGACTAGCCATCTGACATCCCTAAAGTCTGTCATCTCTTACTTCCAAATAAAAGTTACTGAGGCACTCCGGGAACTGAAAAACTAAATGTGGGTTTTCCTGTCCATTGCTAACGCCATCGACCACGTAAGAGCAATGCTTTTGACAGAATCAGCAGAGGCAAGAGGAATAGCTTGCACAGTAATGGGAAGTGTGTAATGGCTCTCGAAGTATTTGTAAATTTAAGCTAGTGTGAATTCTGCAGTAAGTAAAAGTATTTTTAATGTGTCTGACAGCTATTCTAGTTGTGCCTCAATGTATCATGACAGGAAATATATTGTTGTATGGTTGTGTTTATGTTTATCTCCATGCTTAAAAAAGGAGTGTCAGCGTGGGAAAAGATGAGAGTGAGAATATAAACCAGACATAAAAGAGTTGGTGAAAGAAAAGGGGAAGAGAAAGACAATTTAGTGCAGGCCAAATGAGAATAAAAAAGAATAAACTACACACACACACACACACACACACACACACACACTACATATATATTCACTGTTTGGAGTAGCAGCACGAAAAGTATAAAAAACCTCTCCTTCATGTTTGACAGAACAGAACAGAAGAAAGAAAATCAGGCTTAAAATGACGTGGGTAAGTAACCGAATTTTCATATCTGACTAATCTTGAGGTCTTAACACAAGCTGAAAAATGTTCACACATTTTTCTGTCTAAGACCAGCAATTATTTTTTTTAGATAGACCAGTGTATGTACATGTGTGCATATGCATCCTCCATGAGCTGATAACCACAATTTCACACCTTCAAAAAGAGCAGGGGCAATAGAAAGAGGAACTGACTTTCACCTGCAAAGGAGGGAAATTGGATCATGCAAAAGACAAACAGAGCACCAACAAAATGCATGAAGACGCAAAAAAAAAAAAAAGAAAAAAACAGCAAAGTTTCGAATAATGACACAGATATCAATAAAACAAGAGATAGCGATAAGGACAACAATCGAAAAACAGAAATAGATATTTTTTGCTAAATTTCATTGACAGCACTGCAGTAATCTTATTTTAATACTAAATTAATGAAGTTTGTTAAATACGCCACAGTTAAAGTTAAATAAGAAAGAAACAGTCACAAAATAAACCCAACAAAATGTTCAGGTATCATCCTGGAGGGGGTTTATTGTGATAATGACCGGTTAAAATAACCCGTTATGAAAAATAAGTCTGATATTTTTTATGAAAGATATATTAATTTGAGTTAATAAGATGGTTTAAATAAAAGTATAGTGTAAGAGACTGCATTCCAGGGACAATGCACAAGGAAATACACAGTCATTCAATGGCAAAATGCCTCCACTGACCAATCAGTATCAAATATTACAGAAAGCAATGTAATATAACCTTATACTGAGACGCACGCCAACAAAAACAAATGAATAGCCCAGAGAAGCGCTCCACCATGTAAAAGCTCATTGAAAGCAGAGTGAGTCTGTGAATGTCAGGTGGAGAAAGAGTTAATGTGATTAAGCTGTTACCTCAAAGGTCCTCTACCTGCCTGATCCCTGACCTGCCAATGGCTGTCATCGTCACACTGACCCACTGAACCACAGCTCACAGGGCCCTCATACTGTGTGAAATGATGTCAAGACTTATCTGATACTTTGAATTGGACAATCCCGTTTCATGGAACTTTATTTTTATACATCTAAAGGGTTATGGTTGAATGGTTAGGGATCTAGGCTCAGACAGAGGTGAGCTTAAGGAACTGAAACAATACCAATTCAGTAGCACCTATGCACTGAAGCGGTTTTGATAGTATGTGCTCCAGGAAACCATATAAAGTGAAAGCAGTGTTGCACAAGCTGCTGTAGGCAACAAGTGTCTATTAAATGATGAATTATCAAAAGCCTGCTGACACAAGGGAATTGGGAATGTAGTGTACACAGCTAAAGCTGCAGACTGTTGTACCTGGTTGTCAGCGCTGTACTGGAAGGTGAGGTTCCGTGGAATGGAGGTCATGGCTTTCGGAATGCTGAAGCTGGGTTCGGATGCCTGGTCGTGGACGATGTAGGTGCAGCTTAGTGCAAAGTCCACCTCCCTCCACTCACTCATGTCCTCTAAAGATGCCTCCAACTTCATTTCCTCTTTTTCCTTTTTCAGTTGCTTCTCTGTGGTATCTTGCGTATAGATTTGCTTGTATATTCTCCTTTGGTTTGCGTTGCTTTTGTTCTCTGTTGGAGATGTCCTCCTTTTGCTTTACTTGTTAGTTAAAGATCTAAAGAAAACCCAAAAGATGTATTTACATATACACATTTCCTTTCAGGTGTCCAATGCATCTACATATACTTGCTTGTTGCAATACAATATAAATGTATTCTTATACCGTGAACCATCCATGTAGTTAGAAATGACACATACACCTTTTTTAGAAGTAGTTAACATTCACAATTGTTATGTATAATCATATAAAACAATTAGATGTGTCATTCTTTAATGAGAATTAATGAGATGTGACAGATATGATGCCAAATGTGATAACCCTGACTTTTATGAGAAATGTACTGTTTTCTTTTATGAGCGTAGTCACAACTAGCCACGACATATAACATTAAGGTCACATGCTATTGTGTCAATAGGCTAGAACTATAAGTATTTTTTATGCTTTTCACAGGTTGTTATTTCATATTCATTGATCTCACTTTGACTAAATCTGATTTTTTTTACTTTGTTCAAAAGTAAATTGTTCTACTTTGTGAAGGAAAGTTGGGACCAATCAACAATCAACTACCCCAATCAACAACAATGACGCAGAATTATGAAGCAAACCAGACCTAAAGACCACAATATGCTTTCTATGAAATAAATAAATACAAAACTCACTTCACATTCATTCAGCTGTTGTATCCTCAATATCTTTGGTTAGGCCATCTCTGCTTTGCTGTTGCCCAGTCAGTCAGTCAGTCATCTTGTTTGATTTCTCTCCAGTTTCCACAAATTCCAAAGAACCTTCCAACAGCAATTCCCCTCTGATATTTCAAAATCTCTTGTCCATTCCCTACTGTTACTCGGACTGTCCGCACTGAGCTGTGCCAGACTTTTGAGTTACAAAGACTAACCAATCAGCATCTGGCTTTAATCATGTGATCACCAGGATAAGTCAAAGGCGATCCAATTGGGACACTGGAAGTGTTTCGGACACAGCGAGCACAAATGTACAAATCAACACCTTCGGCAGACAAAGGATTGCCTTGGACAATCTGAATGGAGTTGGACAATTGAGTAAAAACAGATGGTTGGATCACTGAAAACACACCAATGGACTTTTGCCTGGATGGACTCTTAATGAGCAATCTGGTCCCAACCCAATTAAACCCCCCTTCCTTTAAACACACACACATGCTACAAGCACCTCTGTGACCTAGATCTAGACCTGGCCTGGTGTGTGATACTCTGTTGTGGCCAGTAGAGGAAGAGACAGAGACATGAAACAAAGCAGATCAAACTGAGGAGCTTCTTAGACACCTGTCTAAAGGGTTTCATCACTCTGTCAGGATGCCACATGCACCAGTTCTGACACAGAGACCCCAGTCCAGTCTAAACTCATCAGTTCTGTCCTGGAACATTCGGTGTACATTCATCAGGCCTAATATAAAGGATTTTGAGCATTGGTCAGCAGCGGTCTAAACAGAGGGAACTCAAACAGCATGAAAATACTGAGTTCAAGGATGAGTCTATTGTTTTAAATACAAATTCTAATAAGAAATTATTTATTTAAATGTGAAGAAAAAACGATCTTGTCTTGTTTTCAAATACAAATATCAAACATTCTTACAATCTAGATACATTTACTTCAGTTAGTCTTATTTTGAAGCCTTACTTTCTGAAAAATGTATCAAGTTTTTTTTTTTAAGAAATAAATAAACAAATAGTAAATGTGCCAGTGAAAAGTAATAAAAAACTTTGAATTTCTATATTTTTTTAATTGGCAGAATTTATTTCGGGTTTAAGCATAAACTTGATACATTTACAGTAAACACTTAATATCTTAAGTCATTTTGCTTAAATGTAAATATATCTTTATTTAAGAATGTTTAGATATTTATAAGAAATATAATGAAGTTATCAGACTATTTCTAATTTCTTCTCAAATCACAATGGAGAACATAATCATCACTCAAACTGATGAAAAAAAAGAAAAAGCATTTTTGGACACCACTTTAACTGAATAAACTGTGGTATGGAGTGGCATTCAACAGAACTTTTGGGGTGGGTGGGGATGTAAATATTTGCATGCTATGAATTCACGCTTCAGAACAAAGTGAAAGAATCACTTCACCTTAGGAATGTTTGTGGAAATTCTCTTCCTCGTGTTTCACCACTTAATATGGAACTTGGATGGCTACTGAACTTCTGCCCATAAAAAGTAACATTACATTTGTCAATCATATTAACCTTAAAAAATACTCTTCAATGACTACAGAAATAATTGAAACTGTTCATCACTTGTTAATAACTTGACTTCAGACAAGCAATTTCCTGCAGTCTATGTAATACTGGAAAGGACATTTTGCACTGACCATTTTTACAATGTTGATTAACACCAACTGCATTTAAATGTCATGTCATGAGTGTCCCTTTTACTCGTCTTCACCCATGGAGTGAAACAGTCAGTAAATTGGCTGCCATATGGCTCTGGTGGCTATTTTTGAGACGCATGTGAGCCGCATGGCGTAAGTGTGCCTCTCTTTTCACTGGGCTAATTTCTCTAATTTGCAGACAGTCTGGGCTGAGGCTCAGCCCGGCGGGGCGTGAGCAGAGCTGATCATCCAGGGCGTCACTCTATTTGCACTTTTACAGGGGAGGGTTAACCCCATCGGGGTAGCATCAGGTGTGGGGGGGGGGGGGTTGTTGATAAGGACAGAGGGAATAACACACAGTGAAAAGCAAGGGGCCAGTCCAAACTATCTACATAACCTGTGCATATGAATATACCTTGGCACACATCACTCTACTTTGATGGGCAGTTAATGTCACAGATATGTGAGGTTTCGCATATTTAAGATTCATGCAAAATATGGTAACTGAAAGCTGCATGTGTGACGTTTGTGACAACACCCAGTATGCTAACGGAGGAGTTTAAGTATGCGGTATGTGGTATCAACAAGGTGACAAAACAGATTCCTTTAGTTGTGCAATGGCTCTCCAACTGCCAACTGCTGATATAAATGATGATACATGGTTTTATTCAATAAAAGAGAAATCGATGTTAGTCTGATCAAGAGGCTAAAAGGTTTGCTGGATTCTCTGTGTCAAGCGGATTCCTGTGTCTTAGTTTGTAATGCATGTATAACTCAATAAAGTGAAGCAGCATACTTCCATTAATTCTGATTGTGTATGGTTTTATGAACGGTGAGTCAGCATTTTCAGTTCTGAACAAATCAGGGCATTCAACGTTCACCAGTTCTCTTAAATACTTTGATTGCTCCACCTGGGTGAAATTCACAATCATTTCCAGAGAAGGAAAAACTCAGTTTTTTTTTTTTTTGACTCATTGGGTGGGTTACTGTACAATTATTTTTTCTTTTCAGTTTTAAATACATTTAAATGTATTTGAATGTACTCTTCTGTGCTGATCAATGAAGGAAACAATAAACTGAGTATAGAAGATAAAGCTTTCAAGCTTCATAATGGTAACCACCCCAAATCACTCAAAATCCTAGAAACTTTCCTCCAGCCTGAAAACTGTGTAGAAGAGTTTATCAGAATACAACAAATAACATGAAGACAGAAGTGGCATAACAGAACAAACACAGAAGAACATTTGATTAACAGAAAAGGAATTTCCTTCCGATAGTAAAGGATGATACTAAGATCTTGATTTTTTCAATTATATACACAGCAGTTATTTGTGCATCATGGTACGTGCTTATGATCTAGTCACACGTCAGGGATCACATTCAATGCTCAAGGCTCAGAAAGCCCCCAGACTCCCCTCAAATTAAAAATAGCTGTAGGTGCCCAATATACAGAAACTAAAAATAATTCTGAAACACAACCAAAAGTAAAACATGTCATTCTCTTCTATGTTTATCCCGTCTGCTCCTCAGGAGTAAACAGACCATATTCCTCAAGAGAGATGGATTACTATCTTCCCTCTGCTTTAGAACTATTACAAACCCTATTGCCTCCCTAGCAACAACCCCACCCACTGCAAACAATGTCAGCCAGTGGTTTCACAGCCAGTGGATGGTGTGTCAACGCGCCATTTAACCACTTTGTTTACGGTCTTTGCTTAGCTTAAGGCGAGTGCACATCCTCCTAAACACAGATTATCTGCTCCTTCTGCCCCTAAACATGTATGATTACATTATTCACTCTCACAGCCAAAGTCACTTGGGATTTTTCATTTCATTTTCTGGTCTGTTTAGGCTGTTGTTTTCCTCATGTGATGTTGACTTGTTTTTGAGGAAGTTCCCCTCCTTGTTAGGAAAGAGAAGATGAGCAGGCTGCAGTGAATATGACTCTGACATAATAGAGAGGAGAGCAGTGACCGAGGCGACATGAACATCGACATGCATCGACATGAAGTTTGGTTAGATTGCGTAAAGGAAACCAAAATGAAAAGCAGTTTTAATATTATTATCGTTATTACTGCATGGCTATTCAAGGCCTACTTACTCAGAGGTGTCACAGTCATGCTGAACTGACTGGTTATCATGTGCTATGGTGTAAAAGCACTTTGTGGGATAAATGCATGCTGTCATGAGGATTGTTTTACCAATGCATATGATTATTTAAAATTGTAGACCAAAACAACTTCCTCTTCTATAGTTTTTCTATATATCTCACTTGAATCTCAACAAAGGCAAAGCAATGACATTGTCAAATGCTGTATGCAATTCATCATGCACACATCTCGGAAACTGAGGGGAACAAACAAACACGTTCTTAAAGGGACGTTTTACAAAAAGTAAAAAAAAATAAAAAAAAAATAAATGCATGACTTCCTTCTTTCTTCTGTGGAACATAAAGTTTTTTTTTTTTAGTTGCCAAGGAAACAATTCTAATTTTCTTTCAGTTTAACATGATGTAATAAAACAAAATGAAATACAAATGAATATTAACTGAATAGACACATAAAAAATAATAATAATGAAAATGCCAAATCTAAAAATAAAAACTAATTCAAAACATAAATAACAACAATAGCATTTCAATAATACTAAAATATCACTTTGGACCTCAGTGTTCCTCAACATGTTTTCTTCTGAGTTCTTTCTTACGAAAGAAAGTCACACAGGTCTAGAATGACATGAATTGTAATATGTAACCGTAAATGATAACAGAATTGTCAATTTAGGTTGAACTATTCCTTTTCATCTTTTCATTGGAAATGGTGTCTTTTTTTCTCAAGGGCTGGCAAACAAACACCCACAACACCACGGATCCATCTTTTGAGCCAAAACCTCCATCTGTTTCATGATCGGCATCATGTGCTGGAAATGGTTTTCCTGTTACTGATCTCTTCCTCTGTCTTTGTTCTAATATAATTTTCTTAAGTCTCTGAGACCCCTTCACCGGGACAGCTCAGTCTGAGTGCCATGAAGGGAAGCAGGGCACAGGCTTCTCTGAATGGAGGAGAATGTAGTGACGTTAAATGAAGGAAACATCTGGAGAAGAGGAAAAACAGCAGCTACATGGAATACATAAAACAACTCGATCATCAAAGTGGATTAAACTGCCACTAAGCAGATGCGACAAAGGGATATAAATCACAAACACAGCTTAAGCACATCAATCACATTGGTTGCACTTTATTCTACAGTACGTGTACTAACATGTACTTATAGTGTACTTACAGTGTATTTATCCAAGAAAGTTCTGGTAACACAAGGTAACTACATGGGGTAGGGTTAGGTTTAGGGGTAGGTTCAGGGTTAGTACCTAGTTATTGTAATTTTTATAATCAGTACATAGTATGTACATGAGGAACAGGACTGTAAAATAAAGTGCTACCATCACATTTATGAAATAAAATTTATCCAATATATTGTTTTTAATACTTCCTAGTATCAATTGCTAAATTTGGTAACTAAACAAAAAATGTAAAAAAGGTTATTTGAAAGAATTCAGGTTTTCTTTTTTAGAATTTCATGTTGTAATCAATGTTACTTACAGTAAGTTTGGTATACCTTCAGTATGCAGAAATAGGAATATAGTTAAAAATTATGGTCTTCACATTCAGACCAATGGCACAATGCAAATGTGATGCTGCTATTATAAAACAATATGCTAATATAGAGTAAGTTATATGGCCATTTGGTATTTGGAAATATGGAAGTATGTCCAAACCTGTATACTAAGTCAATGGCTACCGTCAACTGTTTGGTTACCAACATATTTTTTTTTTTTTTTGTGCTCAACAAAATAAACAAATGTATGCAGGTTTGAAACAAGTGGAGGGTGAGTAAATGATAACGCAATTTTTATTTTTGGGTGAACTACAGTATCCCCATTAAGTACTTCTATTGTTCTACTTATTTCAAGTTTTCACTTTTCTAAGCAGAAAGGCACATTTCCTGCTTCTGTCAAACTAAAAGAACTATAGGTCAGTGCTAACTCACACTTTCACACTTTAACACACACACAAGCACCTAAAAAAGGCAGCGGGGGCAGCAAATCATGAGACAGTCAAGCAATAGTCCTGAACCAATCAGCTGCAGAATTCACACCTTCATCTAAAAAAGCAAGAAAGAGGAAGTCTATTCATATGATCTTATCTCAATAATCTGCAGTCAGTTTACACCGCTCAAAATATATTCTGCAAGCTATCAGACACCTAAGTGCAGGCCACCAGCAGACAAATCATGTCCAGGTGAACAGTTCTGGACTCCAATTGGGTTTGTGCTTTAACAGGGCATTAAATCTACACGTTTTCCATTGCATCACTTTTCCATTTATTTTTGTCTTATTTATCCTTCGCTACACTGAACACAGCAGCCTCAGGATCTTGCACCTTTACCCACTTTTATTATGCAACAAAGGGGAGAATTAATTCACAGTATAACATTTATATTCACAGTGTCCTTAAATGGTCATTCTTTATGATACGTAATGCAATGTATTGTTCAAATATGTCAACAATGCAAATGTCATACTGTTGCACTTAAAATAATGGTATAATAAATATTTGAAAGCTTTATTGTACCATGAATTTGGTTATAAATATTATTCTAAATAATTTGTATGAATTAACCTATATATATATATATATATATATATATATATATATATATATATATATATATGTGTGTGTGTGTGTGTGTGTGTGTGTGTGTGTGTGTGTGTGTGTGTGTGTGTGTGTGTGTGTGTGTGTTAAACTGCTTTATGGTAAACTGCTTTAAATTACTTTTTTCCCCACATCAATCTGCACTCCATACACCAAAAAAATTACTTTTTAACATCATTGCAAGTATTCATTCCCTTATCTGGGACAGTTGAAATTTAGCTCAGGAGCAAAAAAACTCAAGGGTCACAATAGCATGTAGACTCTGTTACCCTTAATGGAAGAAGTTTGAAACAACCAGGAGTATTCATAGATCTGGCCTTCTGGCCAAACTGGGCAACTGATGAAGAAGGGCTTTGGTTAGTGTGGTGACCAAGAACCTGATGGTCACTCTAGCTGGAGATAGGAGAAATCTACAGAAGGACAAACATCACTGCAACACTCCATCAATCTTCTCTTCAGTTAAGACACATGAAAACATAATTGGAATTTACAAAAAAGCACCTAAAGGACCCTCATGCTCTGAGAAACAAGATTCTCTGGTCTGATGAACCTCAATTCTAAGCATCAGGAAACCAGCTCTGCTCATCACCTGCAGAGTACCATCCCAAAAATAAAGTGTGCTGGTAGCTCAGAGTAGAAGGAATGCTCAGTGCCGCAAAATATAGATATAGCCTTAATGAAAACCCAGTCCAGAGCATTCAGAATCTCAAACTGGGCAATAGGGTTAACCTTCAAACAGGACAATGACCCTGAACACACAGCAAGAGGGCCTTATAGACAACTCTGTGAATGTCCTTGAGTGGCCGAGCCAGAGCCTGGGCTTGATCCCAGTCAAGTGTTTCTGGAGAAACCTGAAAATGTGCATCTGCCCGCATCCAGCCTCAGACAGCTTGAGAGGTGAGGAGATACCCCAAAATACCTGAGGCTGTTAAGGTTCTTCAGCTAAATATTTAGTTAAGGGTATGAATACTTATCCAATAAAGTTTTTTAATATTTATAAATTTGTGACAGTTATGTTTTTGCTTTGTCATTGTGTTGAATGGAGTGTAGATTGATGTGGAAAAAAAAACCAATTTCAATCAGCTTAACATCTATATCTCAACAATACAATTTCCATACACTTGCAAATCATTGCAAATCACACTGAAAATCATGGAACATTGATATTACTTAATATTAAAACGTTTATGATTAAATGACTTTAAATGAATGCCAATTAATCTAAACTGATTATTTATATTTTACACTGTTATTGTCATCATTATTGAGAAAACTCTACTGATCTATTGAAATAACAATTCTTTTTTTTTTTTTTAAAGGCCAATAAGCCACAAACTGTTATACTTTATGCAAAACACTTGCTGTACTGTACTGTATACATTATGTAAAACACTTACTGTCATTGTTTACAGATTTTTTTCCCCCTGTCACAACACTACTGCTGGTCTGCTGTTTAAAGCAATTAGTCATAAATTTTTTATAGCCTTAAATGGTTAAATCACTCTACATTCTTTAGCAGGATACACATAGCATCTATTAGCAAATGAAGAAGCAATTAGACAGAGCAAAAATGTTCTGTGATAACCCACTCCCTTATGACTAATTGTGCAACATATTGTCAGGGGGCAATGCACGGATGAAGCTGGTGGTTGGACAGTGTGCAACAGGTGGGTAAGTGCTGGCAGGGGGGCAAACAACCCCCTCAGACCTCCTCCCAAAAGATTTGAACACAGATCCGTCTGACAGACAAGAGGGATTTTCCTCAAATCCATTTGAATCAATAAACATGTCTGCTAATTAAGATAAAGTGGGGGATAGGGAGTGAATAAGGGAGGTCACGACACATAAATAGTGTATGCGGTGCTGATTCACAGACGTCTAGACCAAATAAAGCCTACAAGCAGCCACACCTATAGAGCAGGGCAGGTACAGAGAGGATCAGGGATTTTACCTGGAATACTCACACTGAAAGTTCATCTGTTTCTGTCCGTAAGGCTAAATATAGCACGCGTGTCCTTTACTTCTTGCTTTCAGGCAATTATTCATTTCCGTTTTCCAAGTTATTAACACCTTAAACTTGGTAGTCCCTCCAGCAACTGACACACCCAAACTGATTAATTTTTTAAAGTAAATAATATAATATAATATAGTATAATATAATATAATATAATATAATATAATATAATATAATATAATATAATATAATATAATATAATATAATATAATATAATATAATATAATATATACCATGGTTATTAATATTAACTAAAACAAAAAAAAAACATTTTTGGTAATTAAAATAAAAGAAATAAAATAAAACTTATTTTAAACTTCTTTTATTTCAGCTTATTTTGCCAAGGCTCATTTTTCAATTAGTTTAGCTCGAACTGAAAAATAAATATAATAAATAAACTTTAGAATAATAACTGTAGAATAATGAAGCACTAAAACATTCATATAAAAATTCAAATGGGAAATATAAAAATATGCACAAATTCAATAATATATTATTGCATATTTATAATAATTTATTATGTTGAATATTAAAAACTATAATAATATATCACTGATAAAATTTGCATTTATATATTTGTTTTTAATAATAATAATACAATATTTATTATATTTAATAAAATATTATAGATGTCATAAAACTAGACAAATATATTAATTTATTTTAAAAAGTAAATATATCAATTAAATAAGTAAATACACTTTGTTTAGTATATTTACATACATAAGGGAAGTTGATTTCCTCATTTGAATGTGAGGACTGTTTGAGGTGAGTGTGTGGCATAAATAACTGGAACAACAGAAACATATCTCAATAGTCTAAAGAACTAAATGTGATTGAGAAATCTGACTGAAACAAAAATCACCAGAACCAAATTTCCCTCATGTTTCCTCCATCTTATACTCTCTCTTTCCTCTTAAACTTACAGTTAGGTTCTTCCAACCTTGATTCTCCATCCTTCTCTCCCTTCCATTTCTAACGTTCATTACTTTGACCTAATTCTCTTGATTTAATCTTGTCTCCCTCCCAGTTCGGACAACAATCAGCCTGACTAATTGCCTCAATGCTCGCAGTCTTGCTAGCTCCAGTACAGTCAATACAAAACAAACCCCAATCAATACTGTCATCGCTGTCACAGTAGTTTTCTTACAGTATCAGTGGCTCCTAAAAAGTTAATCGCACACCTACTGACGGCTAATCTAATCTAATCTAATAATACATCTTCATCATCTGAATGATCAAAAATGAAACTATAGGCAAAGATTTACTCAACAGGAAGAAGAGGAGGACGAAACTGTTTCACAATGATGACATGCAGTAAAACATAGTGTGACCCAAATAAAACTTGCATTCAGTGTTCCCATTCCCAAGGCCTGTAATAGAAAGCTATTCGAGTTGCTATTATTTATGAAATACTTCCCTTTTTCTGATTCCGTTTCGGTCCCCCAGTTGCCTTTTAATCTAATTTCATTCGCCGTTTTCAACTTCTGCAAACAACAATAGTGTTTGTTATTCTATATCAGCATTTCTGGGCATTGCAATTACTTTTAAGCGCTGAAAGAAAGATGGGGAGGATGAATGTAAGATGATTAAGTGGTAATAACTACATTGATCGTCAAATTCCAGGGATTATAGAGAGCGGCATTATTGCATGTGCCATCTGCTTGTGAGATCATGGGTGCGTAATTGAACATGTATTCATGCAAATAACATGGATATAAACAGATCAGATCAGAAATACTGAAAAGAGTCAAACTTGGATTTGACAAGACCTTAAAAAAGAAGTATGTCTCTAAAAGAACATTACTTTTAGGCATGTGAATATAATAAACATGTTTATGTATTAATATACCCCCCCCCATCGTTCTCTCCATCCCTTGTGGTCTTTTTAACCCCCTCGCCACCAACCCGCACTGTTGGAGAGCCCCATTCTATCTGTAAGCTGATTGGCTTACACAGCCTAAGATTGTCAGGATACCTGTCTCTTTAACTCATTAGTCTATGTGCATGGCATTATGGGAGATGGGTCTGTCTGAAGTCTTTCATAATGGTCCATCTGCTAACTTAGTCCACTTTCTAGTTCCTCTCACCTGTCTAGACACAAACAGCAAATAATTTGTTTATTTCTTTATTTCTTCTACTTTTATTTCTACTTTATTTCTTCCTATGTGCATAGAAGACCACATAAAAATGTAGGTTAATATTTAGATAAGTAAGTGTATGTAATTTAAATAAATAAACACAAATATTTATAAAGTGAATATATTTAGATAAATGTTTATAAATATAGAAAATATTTATAAAAAATGTATGAAAAACAATTATTGTTATTAATTTGTATTATAATTTAAATAAATATATTTAGATAAATAAAAAAAAAATAAAAAAAGATATATGTTATAAGCCTGTCCAGGTTTTTTTTTTTTTTTTTTTTTGCCATTCAATTTCCCTCACTCCAAAATCCTGTCTACTATTCATGCAAGATGAAATAAACAACAAGATAAATACCAAACTAATAAATAAACACATATGTATTTATATGATTAATGATTTAAATTAAAAATTATATTTAAATAAATCTCTAATATAATATTCAGTGAGGACATTACTTTTGGTTCCCTCTTACTTCTTCTGAGCTTTAAAATAAATGGACCGATTTTCCAAAATGCATCCGTCATACAAAATTTCATGAATGAGGTCCTCATACCACTTTTTACAGAAACGAAAGTTATACGTGTATGTGAAATTGAATTGAATAGCTTCAGGCTGCAATAGAATTCGGCTTGGTTAATAATGAGGCCAATCCTTTACTCTCTCTTCCTCATCTGCCCTAATAGCTCACAATTAGCAGATGAGAAACGGTTCGTGTTAAGACGCTCTTCCCCTTTTCCCAATACGCTGTCTCCCACCAGACGCCTTTCCCAATCACTGAGATTAGGTGGATTAAATGTCTGAAACTCAAAACCGATTTTTCTTGCTTCCTCTGAGTCAACGAATTAGGCCATCCAAGCAATTGCAAGGTCCAACAACAACAACAAATATTGCACTGTGCACTGCTTGTGCATGTTTGCAATCGCAGCACATCCCCAAGGTTTAGTTGCATGTTTTGGTGGTTTATGGTAAGTTTTGGTAGCCTTAAACAGATTTCACACTGAAACACACTCACTCACCCACTCTTTTATCTACAAAGACAGCAAGTCTGTTGAAAAGTGTGAGAACAGAATATATAGTGCCAGACAAAGAGTTTAAGACAGCCATTCAATGATGTTTGTTATCTATCATGATAAGTTTCCTGACTAGTTGCCTAAACATACTGAAAGTGCTGAGTTGTTTGACTGTAGGTTTGACTGTAGATTGACAGAGTGATTTATTGTGATGTGGGAGTGGTGAACTATTCTAGAACAGGTGACTGGTCTGAGTCATTAGCAGACTGCATGACAAGTGCTTTCCACTGTTTCTAAAAGTGATAGATGACTTCATTTCCTGCATGGTGAAAGGTAGGGTGAATTGTGTTAGCACTATCTGAGAAGGCGACATTATAAGATAACACATATGCTCCGGATACTCCTGACACTTCTAAAAGGATGGCATCTTAAAAGGGTATAGTAGTTCACCCAAAAATGAAAATCCTCATCATATACTCACACAGAAGTTGTTCTAAATCTGTATGAATTTCTTTCTTCTGCTGTACATGAAAGAATATATTTTGAAGAATGTGGATCACCAAACAATTTTTAGTCCCCGTTGATTTCCATGGTATTTTCCCCCATATAGAAGTCGATGGGGCATTACCTAGTTTGGCCATATTCTAAGGCAGATATGCATATATCCTTGTGGAGAAGCAAATCCCAAAATGCATTGTGAAGATTGCAGGTGAGAGAGATATTGATTATAAATAAACAATGGGTAAGTATAAAAAATAGTTGTGTTATTAAATATGGTTGTAATATTTAAATATGCCATTTAGCTATGCAATGTTTCATTAGCTTAGCAACATGCTACCATCAAACTCTAAATAAATCTTGAGTGAAGTCTATTTGAGTGGCATGAGGAGTTGTAGAGCGTTCTAAATCTATCACTTATAAAGGTTGCGCAATGGACAGGTTGCTGTCACATTTTCCATTGTTCTATTCATTTTGCGGGTGAAATGCAATTATTTCTGTAGGAAATCAGAGGAAACTGGTATTTTGCATGAGGGTGAAAGATTTCCCCGTAGAGATGTCACAACTTCAACTTGTGCTAGGTGTGAAAGTGACCTCGATTCACTATTAACAATGCTAATGTTTACGTGCTTTTTTTTTTAAATGTTTTTTTGGAAATGTTTCTGTGCTTTTGAGAACCTCAGAGTATCATGACCAGCTGTATGTCTGTTAGTGAAGAATGGTGTTTGGGGTGACACATTACTTCCTGGGCTGCCCAGAGAGAATGAAGGCCATGAAGGGGAAACCACAGTGTTCTTTTGCCTCGCAGCAACATCAGTTAAGAGAAACTGTCCAGACTGACACCTAGGAGGAAATGTATGCAAAATATTTCTGTCTATACTAAACAATGCAAATACAGGAAGTCTCAACTCAAATAAACTGGTCTTTTGCTGAATTGCTCGGTTTTAATTGAAAAAGTTTAGTTGCATATTATAAAATATACAGTACTTAAATCTACCCTATTTTCTAAATGCATATTCTTTATATTATTATGAATGATTCATCCATATGTTTAATAAAAAAAAATAAAAAAAATAAAACATTGACCTTTTTCAATTTTCAATCTTTAATCAAAACTTCGCCTTCTGACATACTTCTCCCTGGTTAATTATGCTAGAATTTCCAAATAATTTCTTATGCATAAATCCCGCCCCCTTCTTTCAATCAGCATTCAGACGCCAAAAAAAAAAAAAAAAAAAAAAAAAAATTTTTTTTATTTTTATAGAGTAAGTGTTATCGCTTTTTTCTAGGATTTGAAAATTTTGTTGAACACATGCTTTTCAATATTTGGCTCAAAATATAGAAGAAGGAAAATAAACAGTTTCAGCTATAACTAAATAAATAAGCCATCTTCACCAATAAAAGCCAATCTGGCAAAAAATAAAAAATAAGAAATGTGTTTTGCTATGCGGCAAACTTTAACTTTGGTAAAAAATAATAACCAACACTGATACTAAGAACTCAAATCAATAATATTTAGCACCTTAGTGAGCAACAATACCAGAATCTACAAAAGCATTAAGGGCCTGTGGCTGTAGTGGTTAAGTTGTACTGAATGTGCCGAGGCCAACCCCGGGCACTATAGTTAACATACAGTATACCACATTATCCACATTAATCTAACATTATTCTATGACTACAAATGTAACAAATCTTGTATCAATGCACAAGTTACTTCACATTCTAGAGTTGGGCTACTGATCTGCTCATGTTTGTCCTAATCTTGCTCTTTTTCCATGAAGAATGATCAAACAGTCTAGTTCAGAATTTGGCTCTATAAAAGAAGCATATGGTAGTGGTCAGGCAAGGATGAATATTACTACCTTGTTTGTGTATGAAAACAGGAGTATATTGTGCAATTCCTGTTTTTGGTTATTGATGAGTTCCAGAGTAGTAATTTAAGACCAAGAACAGGTTGACACGCAAACCATTGATGTACCGTAGGTTACTCAGTTGGGGACTCTCCAGGACTGAATTTTGGAAAGCAACCGAGTTTGTGATACATGTTCGTGTTTCAAATCTTCTCACTCCCTGTCTGGTGCCTTCAGATTCTTCCCATACTGAAGTAACAAAATCAATCCCCGCTGCACCCACTCGTCTCAGAATTGAGTTTCCCATCAGTGCAGCTATGTGTATGGGATTCCCCCTTGAATCATATTCCTTTGCAAGCAGAGTGTTCATTTCTTTGTCTCTGACATTTTGACCCTCAGCTTCCATATGATTTTTGGCCTCAAGATTGGTTACAGCTTGTCTTCTTGTTTGCCTTCAGCATCTGTTTTGCAACAGGTTAGCAAGAAGTCAAGACAGTTAACCATTTAAAGGAATCATTTTGGGTTCAGGACAAGTTCAATCAACAGAATTTGTAAAAAAACAAACACACAAAAAAACAATGGAAGTGAATGAGGCCAATTTTTGGAAGGATTTAAAAGCATAAATGTGAAGCTCACAATAGTACTTACATGACTTTTTCTGTTAAAACCTGGGTATTATTTGCACTTTAAAGTTCTAAATCTATGTATGTATATGTATATATATATATAGTTTAAAGTCATTTCTACAGTCAATGTTATGGCAACAAAGTTATAAATTGCATTTAACTTCACACAGAAAAAATTAGTACGCATTTTTTTTTTATTAAATTTTTTAGTTTTATTTAATAATTAGAATCAATATTTTTTTTTTTTTTTTTTTTTTTATGTTTACATGTGGATCCCATTAACTTCCATTGTAAGTGCATCACTGTAATCCAGATTTTTGTGGGTTTTTTTTAAAGAAAAGGCGATACAAGAAAAAACATACCTGCAGTTTACTTATTAAGCAATGTCAAGAGGATATGTATTTGATGGCTACAACAGAATCTAATTTTCATGATGGGAATATCTCAAAACAAGCCTTTTTTAAAAGCATGCCAGAACCACTGCAGCGGGTACGTCATTATTTGAGGGTTTATGTGTTTCATTAAAGGTCTTGTAATAGAGGGATATACGTTGAGACCAGTGACAGCTATCACACCACAGGCATGTAAAGTGTGACTTAAGACTTAACAAAAAAAGTGTATAGGATACCTTTTACATGCCCGCTGACAAACATCACTTGCCTTGTAATTAAATGCCGGAAAAACATTTTCAAATGTTTTTCTTCCAACCCTTTTTTTCCTCGTGCTTTCCACACTCTATTTTCTGACAGGACAGGCCGTCTGTCAGCATATGCCTGTTTTGACTTCACTAAACTTGTATTGCTGCCAGGAACTACAAATGCATGTCAACAAAGATATGTGAACAAATGCACAGAATAGGCTAGCTGTTAGGTTTTTGTGCACATTAAAACGGTAACATGGTGTACAAATAAGTGCTTTTCTACAAGTAAAGGTAATAGATCATCGACACAATACCTGGTGTCACTACAGTTACAAAGCCAGAGACCAAAATTTCTATGCTTATTTCCAGACTTAAAATAACCTTTTGTTTTGTTCAGTATATAAGACCACTGCACAATTGCAAAAGATCACTGAATCAATCTTATTTCCAATGAACTTTACACATGCGATCAGTAATGTTTTGATTGTATTGCACGCCTTTCTGAAATTGCACTGTTGGTAGTCAGCCATGATTAATTTATTCCACAAACAAAAGTCTCCAATAACAGTGATCTTATAATGATAAAGTTCTTAGTATTGTGATGCAGTGCTCTTACTGTTCACTCTTAAATATAAAGGTTCTGGGAAAAAAATATTTAGATAACTATAACTATTAAAAAAAAAAAAAAAAATCGACATTTTGTTAACTGAAATAAAGTAAGATATAAATATTAGCAAAAAATTAAATTAGAAAAAATTTAAATAAATTAAAGCTAAAAAATAAACAAATAAATCACATAATAAAAATTAAGACTTAAACTGATATTAAAATGAAAACTAAAAATATCAAATGCAATATACACTAATAAATATTATACAACTATTCATAAATAATACTACAATATCATAGTTGGCTGCAGATTCTGAGACAACATTAAATATATTATAATGTATAAATGATGTGAAAATCTAACTGCTTGAATGAAAAATTTGAACATTTACTCAAAACATTTAAAAGTTCCATAATTCCATGAAATGTAAATAGATAATTTTGTAGCACAACGTTTATTCAAAATTTAGTACAAATAAATAAATAAATAATACAATTAAATATATTTGACGAACAAATTCCTGTAACGTTTGCTCAGAATTCACTCATAAATATTTGAAAATGCACATAAGTCATTGCCAATAATCTCTGTTGTTAGAAATGACACAATACAGCAAATCAGGCATGGTTTCGGCTGAAGCTGATAATCTCAAAATAGTCAAATATCTGCTGCCTCCATAGCGTGACCCACTTCATGTTAGATAAAACACTTGTATTAGCTTACTGATATGACAAATGTACTGTACTGTAAATCATGCAATCCTGTATATGTCTTACATTTTTATTTAGACCTTTTTTACACTACAAATTTCTTAGTGTAAAAACTTTTAGTAAGTGACAAGAACAAATGCTACTAAGTCTTTTTTTTTTTTAGGAGAGCAGAGCGCAACGATAACTGTAGTGAACTTTGTGAGATCTAACACCTCCCACTTTGGGTTGACCAATCCAGTGTGAAATCATTTCCTGCCTGAAGAGCTGCGTGGTTGTGTAATCAGGAGAGAGAGAGAGAGAGAGAGAGAGGGCGAGAGAGACATAGCGAGAGAGAGAGAGAGAGAGAGAGAGAGAGAGAGAGAGAGAGAGAGAGAGAGAGCGCCATGTTTAATTTCACTTTCACTTTTCGGAGTTAACTCACCCGGGCCTGAAACATACGGACAAATATACAAAGAATTACAAAAAAGAAAAAGAAAACACACTCAGCATGGCTTTCAAATACCCTGAAGCACGAAGGGACGACAGTAAGGTCAGTGGCACTTTAACTTGTGGTTTTGCAGATCTAATCTTTCATTCATTTGTCTGCTCTTCTTCTCTCTTTAAGATGACATGCACAAACTGCGAACAGGAAAGACTGACTGGAACAACGAACAAGCTTTTGTCATGTATCACGAGAGTAGAGGAGTTTAGGGGTGTCTGTGTTAATATTTAGAGGTTATGTGTCAGAAGTTGCATGTGGCAGCTGACTGCATTAGTTTCCTTGCAGCGTGGGTTTGCCTTAAGGCCTGGTTTATTAGATACAAAACTACCTGGAAACCAAATGTGTCTTGTTTCCATTTTCTCCCAGTGCAGACATGCCTGCTGCTCCTAACTTTGGTGTTTTATTTCAAAGGTGGATGATTATCATGGAGTAAAGGTTCCAGATCCATACCACTGGCTGGAGGACCCTGACAGTGAGGAAACTAAGGTGACCACACACGTGACCCCCTTTTATATCATGACCGATTTTTTTTTTTTTTTTTTTTTTTTTTATCATCAGTGGGGTTTTCATCATTAATGGAACAGGATAGCAGAGGAGCGACAGGAAATGATGTGAAAGTGCTGGTAGATGATTTAACTAGGGTCACCCTCAAAATGTTGGTAAATTTGTACTTCTCACCAGGCAACCTCTCAATGACTTCTGTTATGGTTTATTACACTCATAAAAAAAGACTCAAGTCATATTTGGATGGTAATTGTTTCTCATATCGACATCTGTAAAAATACCTTTGCCTGGTCAGTCACATGATTTTCAGCTGATATTGCCGGGGAAATATAATTTTTGTGGTGCTTTGCCAGGGTAAAAAAAATAAATAATAAAATGTCTTTCGTATTTATCCCTTCTTATCAAATCCGCAGATATGTGAATTCAGGTGAGTATTAAATTAACAACATGAACTTTGCGCTTGTCAAAAAAAAAAAAAAAAAAAAAAAACAGGGAATTTTTTGCAGTTGGTGGGAGAAAAACACCAATGTGCTGTAGTCAGGCAGCAATACAAATCACCAACTATCCCCTGTAAATGTTAAAATTACCTTATGCCTCCATGAGAAACATTTACCATTTGAATAGGCTTTAGTCCCTTTAAGAAGATGCTTAATCACTGTTGGCATTTGATCAACAAAAAAACATTTAAACAAGGTCCTATCAGCTACTGTGTCACTTTAAAGGTGCACTCAGTATTTTTTTACAAACTAAAAAAAGTTGTATACAATAAAATAAACATTAACATTATGTATAATCACAGTTTTTCCTCCGGACATTTAGTATTAGTCTTAGAAATATGTTTTATTCTGCATAAAGCAGATGTCCCCCTCATGGGCACTGTGATGTCGACATCCCATTGATAACTAAAGCCACAGTCAGATTTCAAGCATGAACCACCACAAAGCACAAAAAAATCATTCAAACTGAATCCAAGAATGTCCACTGTAGATATGCGTATTATAATACAGAGAAAAAACAGCCTAGCTTGTATACTAACTTCATGCATTCAGGCCAACAGTTGTCAATATAGAGTCCAAAAACACTGGTACTATTGTACTCTACTGAAGATAAGCAAAAATGTATTTCCCATATTCACACAGTGCTGATATATAATATACAGAATTATTCCACGCTGTTCATAAGATGAGATACAACGTCCAATCAGATTTTTCTCTGTTCACAACCATAAATCATATGCTAAATGCAAATCACATACAAAATCTTCCCAACCTCAGACCTACATGAATGTTTATATGATTTATTCATGGTTTCAAAGAAGGCAGAAGCTTTCTAAACCCTATTCAACCAAATTTGCAATAAAAAAGACTGAACCAATTAGTTTAAGCACCATTTAGTACTAGAACTAAATTCTGTATCATCCTTGGTTCATTAACACTTGCATTACAAGAAGTTACAGCATGGTTTTCTAAGGTAATAATTAACAAAATCATCAAAATGTAAAATTAATATGAATAACTTGTTTAAAAAATAATGAATTGATCAAAACACCTGCTTAAGGAATATAAAAAAACTGATATACATTTTATGCTTATGTGACCATTAACTGACATTAGAGAACCATGCACATGCAAATATGGTGTTACATCATTAAAACATTAACGTTTAATTAAATAAACAGGTTTGGTTGACATTATAAGTCCCAGTAGCATCCTTTTACTGCAATACTGAGATCAATTAAAATGCTGCCTGACAGTTACAAGCTTTCGTGAGCTAAAACGACTTTCTCTTTCTTATCGGACAAGGTAAACAATCCATACCACCATGCACATCGTATTTTTAGGCTCGCCCTGTTTTGTTTCCTGGTCTCCCGCTTTGGCCCACATAACCGGAACAAAGACACGTGCATAAAAATGTACATATAAACAAGTTCTCTGTGTGCATGACAACGAGCATTTTAACAGTGTCCCTCACCCGCCCTGCAGATGTTTGTTGAAGAGCAGAATAAGTTGACCATGCCATTCCTGGAACAGTGTACAGTCAAAGAGCGGTTTCACCAGCGCCTCACGGAGCTCTACAACTACCCCAAATACAGCTGTCCTTACAAGAGAGGAAACAGGTAGCGATCAGATCACACAGACAACACCAAACACAGCGCAGGCCGATTGCACAAAGTTTTCAAAGTGACAAGCTCTTTTCACATTCATAAAATATTTGACATGAATAAACATCGAATCCAATAAATGCACTTTAAAAACAACAAACAATGTAACTTTGTGCAATGCTTATACCATCTTATACTTAAGTGAAAATAAATACATTTAATCAACATTCTATTTCTAGATATTTCTATTCTCATAATGAGGGTCTGCAGAACCAGAGTGTGCTCTATGTGCAGGACTCTTTAAACAGTCCTGCATCGGTGTTCTTTGACCCAAACACTCTCTCAGAGGATGGAACTGTGGCTCTCAAAAGTGAGTTTGATTTGTTTGATTCATAATACACTTACACACATCTATAATTCACTTACACTAACATCCTACTGTAGTTTTTCCTATTCAATCTCTCCCAGCCTCTTCTCTTTTATCCTTTCCTTATATGTCTTGACAGATTTAAAAAGAGACAAGAAATCCATAGTCAATCTAAAAAACAAACAAAAAACATACATTTTGAGAATTATGATAAGAAATGAGTGCGTAATAACGATTATGCTAATTAAAATGGGGGTAAAATAAGACTTTTAAAACATACTTCAAAAACTATTTCTATAACTACATTAATATGCATATGCAATATGTAGTGCATGGAAAAATGATACTGAGTAAAATGAAATAACATATTTCTAAAATATGATATACATAAAACTGGTAAATATCTGAAGTGAGAGTTTAGGTCTTTCTATTTGTGGAGCTCTTGAGATGCACAGGATTGCAAAAAAAAAAAAAAAAAAAAAAAAAGTATTACACACTCTTTCTCTCTCTCTCTCTCTCTCTCTCTCTCTCTCTCTCTCACACACACACACACACACACACGTTAGTTTTTGTGGTTTACGGGACTCTCCATAGGCGTAATGTTTTTGATACTGTACAAACAGGTATTTTCTATTCCCTTACACTAACCCTACCCATCACATAAAAAAACCTGCATTTTTAGATTCAATTCAATTTTTAGATTTAAAAAATAAAATAAAAAATAAAATACATTTAGTATGATTTTAAGCTATTTGTTTTATGAGGACATAGGAAGAGTAACACCTACTTTATTTCATTATACACATTTGCATTCTCATGAGCATTTAAACCTGCAAAAACACACACACACACACACATCACATCACAGCATGACTGTACATCTCTTGATTTATGCTGTTTTTATCTTTCTAATTTAAGTGTACATTTTTACAGTAGTTTTCTGGCTATGTAAGTTTTTCTCTGCAGATACTTTTACACCAGATAATTTGCATAAATGGGAAACCAGACTACTTTCCCTTCTGAGTCTTTTCCTGGAGTGGCTGTTGTAATAGTTTATTGATGTCTTTGCTGAACAGGTTTGGAGATAAGTTTAGCCCTGAGGGACTGTGTGTCCTTCAGTAAAATACCCAGCTGGAATTTTTTGCGTTACGTTTATCCTCAATGCACTGCACTGATTCATATGTGACTGCTGTTTAAAGAATCAAAAAAGATGTAGAAAAAGTAATAGATTAATTTATGACAAGAGTGCACCCTCAAAAATTTACATTGACAGGAGTACTGACTTCTTCGTTGCCTTTTTCTCTGTCCCATTTTAGAAATTATATATCAACTGAAAACTTAAAATATCAAAATGCATCCTTTAAAACCAATTTTAAAACCAGACATTGCATTACCATGTAAATGGTACATCAGTATCATGTTACAACATGTTTTCATTCTTGAATTATACAAATTTAAGTTTGGATCGTGCACTATAAAGTCTATGTTCAAAACTATGAATGACAGTTAAGGGGTTAATTCAACTGCATTTTTACATAGGCAACACATTTTTTTCTTTAATCATTGCATGCAAATCTGATGTTGATGAACTTTTGATACAGCTTTTTATTGCTGTAACCCAACAGCACGTCTGCCAAGAATCCTTCACGTTGCTGTAATTTACAGCTTTGTCTTTCCTCATTTTTGCTTTTCATTCCTTTGATCTCTTTTTATCTGTCTATCTTACTCTTTTGCACACCCTCTTTCAAACGCCTCTTTGTTTCGCAGTTTCTTTATATTGATATTTGCCATTTAGAGTGCATTAGCTTCAACCGCACCAATAAAGTTGACAATTTTGTGCTTAAATGACCAAATCTGCATTTCATCATAGCTTGTTGGTCATTTTTATGTATTTTCTTCTACTTGTTGATGTGCAGTGGGTCGCCTGTCCGAGGAATGTGAGTATTTTGCCTATGGCCTGAGCAGCGCAGGCTCTGACTGGGTGACTGTACACTTCCTGAAGGCTGATGACCTCACCAAACTGCAGGACGTTCTGGAGAGGGTAAAGTTCAGCTGCCTGGCCTGGACCCATGATGCCAAAGGCATCTTCTACAACTGCTACCCTCGACAGGACGGCAAAGCTGATGGTATGTGCACACTGTTGGCCAACTACACTACTTTCCTTCTCTGCTGACATCACTTATGGTGCTTCCAGTGTGGCACAGGAAACCCACCTTTCACAATCCAGTTCCGGCCCTACACTTCTTCTACAGCACGGAAGTAAAACCGGTCATGAATGGCAGTTCATGTTGACTTTCTGTGATTTGCTCCTTTTATGTCCATTCTAGGCACTGAGACCACAACAAACCTAAACCAGAAGCTTTACTACCATGTCATCGGCACAAGCCAATCAGAAGACATCCTGGTGGCAGAATTTCCTGACAACCCAAAATGGCAGAGTAGCCTTACTGTAAGAGAACACCAAATTTATACAAAACCCACTTTTTGGGAAGATAAAATGGTGCAACTGGCTCCTACGATTCATGCAATGTGATGAAATATTTATAAAGAATTTGACACAATTACCTAGGCTAAAATTAATTGTTCTCCTTTTTTGTGCGGTTCTCTTTTTGTTACACAATCGTTCCACTGTTTCTCTTTTTGTCCTCGTCTGTTCAGGTCTCTGACGAGGGCAGGTATGCAGTGCTGTCCATCACCGAGGGTTGTGAGCGAGTGAACCGTCTGTGGTACTGTGACCTGCAGCAGCTGCCCAGTGGCATCACAGGTCAGTTTACATGTGGAAATGTTTGGTATGTGGGATGCCTAATAGAAAAGAAAACATTTATTAATAATAATAAAAAAACTGAATTAAAACATTTTAATTAAAGAACGACTGAAACACAAAGGACCACTAAATTATAGTATATTTAAATTTCTGTAAGATAGGGTCTATAAGATGTTTTTGAAAAATCTCTTTCCTGCTTTACAAGGCTGCATGAATATTGAAAAAAAAGTAAAAAACAAAACAAAAACAAAGATCTGTTAAAAATACATTTTGAAATGTCATTTATTTTTGTGATGT
The DNA here is from genome assembly GCF_023724105.1 of Carassius gibelio. Taxonomy (NCBI): domain Eukaryota; kingdom Metazoa; phylum Chordata; class Actinopteri; order Cypriniformes; family Cyprinidae; genus Carassius; species Carassius gibelio. The sequence continues at coordinate 19,488,500 of NC_068389.1, read as the reverse complement.
CAAACATGAACTTTTAGCAGCCATTACTCCAGTGTCACATGATCCTTCATAAATTAATCTAATATGCTGATTTGTAGCTTGAAACATTTCTTCTTATTATAAATTGTAAAATCTCTTGGGCTGTCTATTATTGTTGTGTAAGGCATCACACATTTTTTTCAGGATTCTTTTGATGAATAGAAAGTTTAGCATTATTTTGAAATATAAATGTTTTGGAATAATGTCTTTACCATCACTCTTGATCGTTTTAATGCATATTTGCTAAATAACATATTCATTTAATAATAATGTTATTCAAGGTTTGCTTCCATGGGTGAAGCTGGTTGACACATTTGAAGCTCAGTACACATACATCACCAACGAGGGCACCGTCTTCACCTTACGCACTAACCTGGACGCTCCTCGTTACCGCCTCATCACCATAGACCTGCAGAAACCAGAGCAGACACACTGGAAAACCCTCATCCCCCAACATGAGAAAGATGTTCTTGGTAAGAAAACATTATTCACTCTTGTCAACAAAGAGAAACTTTTGTGTGTGTGACTTTTCCACCAAAATAAAAACTCTATGGTTTAACGTTTGAAAGAAAACCAAAAAAAAACAACAAAAAAAAAAAAACAACCAACACCAATCTTAAATTCTAGTATTGTAATTTTACTGTGGCTATAAATAATAATAATAGTCGTAAACTGAAAGGATTGAAACTGAAAGGACCACTATATTATGTTATATATAAATTCATGTAAAATAGGGTCTGTAAGATGTTTTTGAAAGAAATCTCTTTCCTGCTCAACAATGCTGCATGAATATTACAGTAAATGTAATACACACACACACACACACACACACACACACACATATTATATATATATATATATATATATATATATATATATATATATATATACACACAAACACACATATATACAGTATATATATATATATATATATATATATATATATATATATATATATATATATATATATATATATATATTAATAATAATTTTTTTCTTCAATGTCTTCACTGTGACATGATCCTTCAGAAATCATTATAATATGCTGATTTGCCCTTTTAAGAAACATGTCTTATTATTATTATCAATCACGAAAAAAGTTGTGCTGCTTAATATTATTGTGTAAGCTTCCACAATTTTTTATGCATCTTTTAATATTATTATTATTATAATTTTTTCATGAAATAATGCACATACTTCATTGCTGGTAAAAATAAATACATATTTATGGCCAGTAAATTTTCTCAAGTCACCGGCCATTGGCAGGTGTGGAACAATGTTAGTTTGAGGCCCTTGACACATACCTTAATGTTTTCATTACAAAACAACAACAACAACAGCTTAAACATTTTCACTGTTATTACTCTGAAAAAAAACAGCTCACAATTCATTAAGCAGTAATAAAATACTTTATATATACACAATATGAAAAGTATAAAGTTAAAACACATAAAAATACCTTTAATATATTGCTGAAAGCAACATACAAAACCACTGCCAGGAAAAACCCTGATTTGTGTAATTGGACCGTTATCTCATAATTACAGTAACTCTTGTGACAACTAGCCCCGCTTACCCCTTCATTTTTCCTTACAGAATGTTTCGGTTTAAACATTTTGGAAACAGTTTTCTTAGTATTCTGTAGTCAACATCTGTGGGTGAAACTGTCACAAGCCTCCACACACACACGTACGCGCACACACACACACACACACACACACACACTTCCTCTTTACTCACACTATCATTAACTCATTTCCAATAAAAACAGAGAACTACAGCCTCTCGGTGGTATATCTTGTCTGCAGGCTTTGTGTCGTGTGTGAACCAGCGCTATCTGCTGGTGAATTATGTGCATGACGTGAAGGACATCTTACAGCTCTATGAGCTGCAGTCAGGGAAACTGATCAGAGACCTGCCGTTAGATGTGGGCACTGTAGTTGGCCTCAGCTGCAAGAAGAAGCACCCTGACTTCTTCTACAAGTTCACCTCTTTCACTACACCAGGTAATCACACTTAAAAAAGTGTCTGCATTTACTGTGGAAGTAAAAAGAAGATCACAAAGATTTCCAGAGCAAGAAAAGTGTTTCTATTCTTCATATCTAATTGCTCAGGCATAATCTACCACTGTGACCTGAGTCAACCCGACCCAGAGCCCACGATCTTCCGGCAGGTGGAAGTAAAAGGCATCAACCCGAGTGACTACCAGACAACTCAGGTCAGGCTGCAGTCTGTCCTGAAATAACACATGAATCACAAGCTACAGAAAATATATAATATGTACAATACTTATCAAAAATATGGAATAATAATTTTTTAATGCTGTTGAAAATAAAAAAAAGTCTCTTATGCTCCATTACTCCAGTCTTCAGTGTCTCATGATACTTCAGAAATCATTTTTATATGCTGATGTGGTGCTTAAGAAACATTTTTGGCTATTATTGTCTTGCTTAATATTTTAGTGGAAATTTTGTATTCATCAAAGAATCCTGCAATAAAGTGCTTCAAGATTTCCACAAAAAAATATGAAGCACATTTCAACAGATAAGAACCTAATTTTAAGCAACTCAGCATTTAGAATGATCTCTATATGGTCATGTAACATTGTAGACCAGAGAAATGGCTGCTGAATATTAAATTTCATTTTAAAGATATATTCGAATAGAAAACAGTTCTTTTAAACTGTAATAATTTCACAATATTTTTATCAAATATATGCAGTCATGGTAAGAACTCTTCTTTCAAAAAAAAAAAAAAATTGTTTAGAAAATGTTTAATTATTCCAAACTTATGACTGGCAGTGTAATAATACACCTTAAGTATTTGTTTATTACAGGTGTTTTACCCCAGTAAGGATGGCACAAAGATCCCAATGTTCCTGGTACATGCACGTGACATAGAAAGAGACGGCTCTCATCCAGTATTTCTGTATGGTTATGGAGGCTTTGAGAACTCAATTCAGCCATATTATAAGTTAGTATAATTTTTTTTTATTATTTGACTAAAGATTGCAAATGGAATGGGATGGAAAGGGAAGAGTATGTGAAATATGTATATCCCAAAATAACCAATTATTTCTCTGTCTGTATGTGCAGTACTGCATACCTGCTCTTCATTAGACACCTGGGTGGGATCCTGGCTGTAGCCAACATCAGAGGAGGAGGAGAGTACGGCCAAACTTGGCACAAAGGTATCCTTTCTCCTCACATGTGTTGAATGCCATTTTGAAAGATAACAGAAGGAATGAATGAATGAATTGAAATTGAATTCAGATCAGCTTTAATTAGTCAGTCAACTTTTTTTCCTTTTACTTGAAAATTTGTAAAGAAGGTCTGAAACTCGCAGAAGGTCACAGACTACTTTGCATGAAAGTGAACTTAATACCAGCGACGTATCTGCTTGAGTCACTAGTTTGATGATCACAGCATCTGGATTATCTGAGTTCCTGTACAGGGCTTAACTAGATTTTTTTTTTTTTTCTGAAAACTTTCAGAAAAAATGGTAACCAGTTATACCGAGAAATAAAAAGGATCTAAGTTTAAACACCTGGTTGTTTCATATATATTTAGAAAAGGTCCATCATATACAGCTTTTACTCAAGAAATGAATGATAAATGATATATTAATGATAAATGTGGTTATAATAAATTTGGAAATAATATTGACCTAGTTTGTTTAGGCCAAGGATCTAATAATTTTTTTCTTACATACACACTTTATATATATATATATATATATATATATATATATATATATATATATATATATATATATATATATATATATATATATATATATATATATATATATATATTTTTTTTTTTTTCTATAAATGAAAAATCAGATTGTTACAGTGGTTTACCACATTCAAATATTGTTTCTGGGTTAAGCTTTAATGTAACACGAGTACTGTACTTTGCCGCAACATATGATATATTATTTGAATAAATAACACATCTGTTCATGTATTGCCAAATGACTCATTTTCCCCCTTACATGAGTAAAGTGTGCATTTTTTTTCTATGGCTGTATCTTAAACATATTAAAATCCTTAGTATATAAGAGAGATTTAGTTACAAGTTAATATTACCTAATACCTTGTCCCCCAACCTTTACATGCGCTGCATCAAACTGTAAGTCTTTAAGAAAGATTTTTGATTTCAGCTGGCACTCTTGGAAGCAAGCAGAACTGTTTTGATGACTTCCAGTGTGCTGCCAAATACCTGATCCAAGAGGGATACACCTCAGCCAGCCGGATCACTATCAAAGGAGCTTCCAACGGCGGCCTGCTCGTGGGTGAGTTCCTTGGAAGAGCGTGACATCAGTGGTCTGAGGAAGACAGACGGACACAATCATCTCCAGCTAATGAAGAACACAGCCAATAAGACTCGACAGTCTTAGCACACATATGCCTGTTAAATTAGAGTGGTGCTATAATGGAAACTTATGGACATGCAGCTCTGCGGCTCTAATGATGTGCAATCTGTGCTGTTACTCACAGCTAGCTCATCTGTTGACATTCACACTCCGAGCTTTCTCACACAACAAGCATTCGCTCTTCAGTTAAAGCACATTTTGTCACTCTCATTAAACAGCAGGTTTAGTAGGAGATACAGTCGTTAGATGGGTGGCACTCACCAGCTGCCAGTGCAAATACAGTTTCAATCTCTGTCTTATTCATAGGAGAGACAGGATTGAGTCAGTGCAGCTACTGTGTATATGCAGGATTGTGCAGAATTCATGTGCGGTCGATCGTGGGAGGCGCATGGAATCTGTTTAAACGTTTTTAGATTTTTCGCAGAATTGAACACGTCATTCAAAAGGTTCTACAAGTTTCCTGCCCATTGTGTGTGTCTTTCGCAGATATTTCTGGAAATATGATTATTCTTTAAGCTATCAGTAAGTTCTGAAGTCCAAGAGGCCAAGATGATTTTCTTTTATTTTTGGTTATCCATGGTACTCCATGAGTCCAGTTTATTTAAAAATTATATATATATATATATTAATACAGTTGAATAAAATAATACATATTTAAAAATGTTCTTCCTTTTTCACTTCCAAGTATGCAAAATAAATACGTAGTTTATAATAAGTGTAATATGCATAAAAAAATAAGAAGAGAAACTGTCAGAAATTAGAAAATTATTGGATTCATTTTTGTTACACAACAGAAAAAAAAGTGTAAAAAAAAAAAAAAACACATTGCCATTCAGTACATTCATGAATATCATGACTGTATTCAGCTTAGCTTAACATCATGCATAACCATGTTTTTCATTCCGCAAAAAGTGAAAAAATTTTCCCCTAAAATTCTGAGCCAAAAAATGTACAGATTCCATCTGCACCTGGTCGTGGGTTACTGGTGTGTGTGGGTGTGAGGTAACAATCAGAACTAGATAAATGTGTAGGCGGTGCAACGTTTTGAAAACAGTGGCGGTGAATAAATTACTAAGCATTTGAAAAAAAGCTTCTTTATGCTGAATGTGTTAGCTAGGTTAGTATGTCTATGTTGATCCCTATGTTTAGTCACAGTGTAGTTAACATGGCCTTTAAAAAGGTGAAGTGTGACAAATCGGGCTGCACTATCTGAGTAATCCAAAACATTTTCAAGCCCACTCATTTAAGTACAGGTGTGTGAGTCAGTGTGTCTGGTAAATGTGGACTGTGTTTGGCCATTGTATACAATGGGAGAAGAGTAATCTATGCATTTCTTTTTCCAGCTGCATGTGTAAACCAACAGCCCGAGCTCTTCGGCTGTGCGGTAGCTAAGGTTGGGGTCATGGACATGCTCAAGTTCCACAAATTCACCATCGGTCATGCCTGGACCACTGACTACGGCTGTGCCGATGATCCTGAACAGTTTAAATGGCTCATCAAGTAAGGATTCCTCTCTTTTAAAAGCCATAAACTACTGGTCAAAAGTTTGGAATCATTAAGATTTTTTAAAATTGTTTTTAGAAGAAGTCTCTTATGCACACCAAGGCCAAAATCTAGTAGAACTTTAATATGTTATTAGAATTAAATTTTTTACTGCTTAATAATTTCATGCTAACCATTATATATTTTGTCCAGGTTTCTTTAAAGAAAAGAAAAGTTCAATGAACAGCATTTGTTATAAACCGAAATCTTTTGTAACGTGAATGTCACTTTTGATCAAAATAACCCTTTATTAATCTTTATATGTCCATAATACATAACGCATCCATAATACAAATTTTTCTTAAATACTACCACGGTTTCCACAAATTATTAAGCTTCAAAATCTATTTTTAATATTAGAATGATTTCTAAAGGATCATGTGACAGTAAATAATTAATTATAATTGTAAATTTCATACTATAATATTTCTCCCCAAAAAAAGTTTGCTCTTTTCCTCCACAGGTACTCTCCTCTCCATAACCTTCCTCAGACCCCTAGAGATGGGACCCCGTACCCCGCTATGCTACTGCTGACAGCCGATCACGATGACCGCGTAGTTCCCCTGCACACTTTGAAATATGTGGCCACTCTCCAGCATGGCGTGGGCCGCAGCCCCGGGCAAACCCAGCCGCTGCTGGTCAGAGTGGACACACGAAGCGGACATGGAGCTGGGAAACCCACTGCTAAAGCCATCCTGGAGGACACTCACATCTTCTCTTTTATAGCGGAGACACTGAAACTCAGCTGGAGAGAATGAGAGAGAGATAGAGAGATGCAGAGGATAAACAGAATTAGCAATTTAGGGAAAAGAGCACAAATTATCAAGTGATTTCTAAAGATTTTTGACTGTCTTGAGAGAGAAGGGCAAGTAAAACATGGAAAGTACTGAACTGATTTTTTTTGTAGAAACTGATTTTTACTTTTGCTTCAGCACAACAATGTTCATTAAGTATGTATATATATATATATATATATATATATATATATATATATATATGTATGTATGTATGTATGTATGTATGTATATATATATATATATATATATATATATATATATACATATATATATATATATATATATATATATATATATTTTAATAAAAAACAATTCATTTTCTGATTGATCCATTATTTTGGTCATTACAGCGGTCTAATGTTTTGCGATACCTCAAACAGACACTAAGGGGCAGTAAGGACCGCTATAATCACACATTGCATATACAGGTCAAGGTGGAGGAGAGAGAACACTGCCTTGGGCCGGCCCCCCTTAAGAGAGTTAACAATTGTTTAAACATTTACTATAGTGAAACTGCAGAGATCATGACTGTAGTAACTTAGTTTATGCCAGAAACCACATTTTACATACCACAAATTAATAATTTGTATATTTTTATATAATTATGACTTCGATTTTCCTTTATGGTTTACATTGCAAAGACAAAATTAAGTCATAAGACTTAATTAAAATTTTACCTTCTTTACTGTAGTAATATGTTAAACTTGCAGTTACTAGACTTACAAAAAACAGATATATATATATTACAGGGTTACTGTAGTAAACCATGGTTTACCATGTGGTTACTATGATTTGTTACATGAATATGATATGCCATGGTTAAATTGTGGTTATGTTTTTTTTAAAGAAAGTTTAAATTGGTGTTATTTTGTTTAGACACTTTCTGGTTGTCAAACTTTAACCTGTGTGAACTTGATGCGAAATTGCTTAATTCTGCCTAAAAATAAACGTGAGACTGATCTATTAAAAGTAATTACAGAAATAGCTCAGTAAAGTGAAGGTAGTTCTGACCTTTGTAATTACTGCTGGAACTATCACAGACAGTCGAAGCTGTATCTGAGGTCGTCTGAAAATACTGGGGAATGCAGAAAACACTTCACATTGCATTGTCCACATTCCACATGAACATAATTACAATAGCGATAACTGTGTAATTACAGACTGTGCTGTAGCATAATTACATACTACTTGCGTGCAACACATTAGTGTGCAGTGCTTTTGTAACCACTGGATAGTGTAAAGCCTGACCTAGATTTAAGGTTTGTTGGAGAGCTGAAAGGAGGCATGAAAAGAAATCGAAAATCAAAAGCGAGAGCAACTTGTCTTGAACTGTGGTCACAGAAAGTTTAATCTGGGCTTGGACAAAACCTGAGAATTAATCAGACGGGCTCTCAACGCAGCAGAGAATTGAACCGTGTCCCCCAGACGTGATGATTCAAACGAGTATCAGGCGAACGCCATTTTTTTTTAAACCTGAAGAGTCGATATTTGCCCGAATATCTGCTGCTCTTTTATACAGGTGTACAAAACAGGGGCACTCCGAGTGTTTTGTTGCTTTTATACAACTGTTCAATAAACAAGTAATGTTAATATTTAAAAAAAAACCTCTCATTTTAGAAAACCAATATTACAAGTTACATTTTGTCTACTTCCACAGGAGAAGTAGCCTTCCGCGTGCCAAACGAATCGGATGATTCAAATACTCATCATGAAGAAAGTGGCTGAATTCAGATTTTATTTTATTAACAATAGAAATTTAAAAACTCAAATGGGGAAACAATTATAGGCTATTTGCCGAATTCAGAACTGCATCTAGACGTTTCATCCGTAGTGAGTGCACTGGCCACCAGAAAAACCCAAGGAGGGCTTTGCGTGCTCATATTTTAAACCTGTTTTGGATCTTTACCTGCAGCGCGGGGTCGTTCACATGCTACACACGAAGAAGAGCTGCTTCATTGTTACCAAACTATAGAAGACACGCAAAAAAAAAAAATCTACAGTGGATTGTTGCTAAATATTCCACTTCCATTTAGTGCTCTTTTTGTTTTCGATCTTATAGAATATTAAAATGTGAAAAAAAAAAACAGCTGCAAATGATCTAGTGGGTGAGTAAACGTTCAACATTTTTAAACCTTTTTGCAAACCCATTTGACCGATTTGATCAAGAGTAGGCCTAATGCTTTCGCGAATCTGAAATCACTACTTCTGATTCAAAACATTAAAAAACATATCCGTATTGACATCATAAAGATTTATGTTGTTTTAGATTTACAATATTTACAAGATTTACAATATTTTACTGAGAAACACCCCTACTTTTATTATTTTTTAAGTAGAAATAATGGTAGAGTAGTACTCTATAGGCTAATTCAGAAATTTTGTTCTTGAATCAAGTGTTTCAAAGGAATTGCTAATGATCGAATCGATTGAACTCATTCATGAAGAGAGCAACACATCTACGGGCACATTGATGTAACTTTGAGAAATCCACTAATAAATACTTACTATATATAGTATGTTATATAAAAACACACAATAACATTTATTTTACTTCAATCAAGCATTTCAGTCAAGATTAATGCATAATAATGATTTTGTTTTTTGTTTTTTTTATCTTCCTAGAACATTTAATCACGGTTCAGTAAATCCACTAAAAGCCCAGCAGGAATTCCAGAACACACTGTACATTGCTTCTTTTACTTGGCCCTCTTCAGAACAGAACTGGCTGTTTGTCACTTAAATACACTCACACAGCTTTAACATCTCTATCCTCTGTGAATGAACTGAAATCCGTTTATAGAGCAGTATTTGGACTTCGAGAGATGACATGCTCCCGGAGAGACTGCTTCAAGCCCCACTACACTTTGTTTGTTCACACTTGCTCCCGATCCGGATTAATTTCCCAAATCCGATTTGAGAGCTGGCACTCTAACTGCTTGCATCAAACTTTTGTATTTGGAAACTTTCCCCTTCACACTGGCTTAGTGGTGGACCCTCCTTGCTTCTTACAGAAGAGTCTTTTAATCTGAACACAAAAACATGTATACACTCCCTAAGAGAACACACACACACACACGTCTTGCTTTCTCACTGCTGGGAGTTTTACCTGGTTTACTTTTTTTAATCACACAAAGCATTACTTCCTTTTCACACTTTTAGTTCTCCCCCATTATTATCTCCAAGGGATTTTTTAGTACTTAGAAATGTGAGAGTACTGAAACCCTTTAAATTCTTATTGATATGAGCACTTGGATCCACTAAATAGACGTCTTTAAATCTCTTGGAATGAATGACGACTTAATATCTAACAAAAGAATCAGAATTAGATACATAACAGTGGGAAAGACATTATAACATGAAATGATAATAAATATTCTGGTGCAATTTCATCCCGTCACTTTCATACAAAAAGTATCTAGCTGGAATGAAAATAATTTATTAAAAAGAAACCTTTTGATAAAAATACAGAACAAAGAAAACCTTTTTGCTTCCCGCTGTTTTTCCGGGAGTTGAAAGCTGACAGGAAACACTTGATTGCCGTGCCTCGACATTGATTACACAAGATTAAAATAGACTCCAATGCGTGTATGACTTCAGGCAGGTACGCCGGAAGCCAGGAGACCTCGAGCAAACACAATAAAGTCTAGAGTACATGTATTGTATTTTTTTAATAACATGTTTCAATATTGCAATAGCCATCTGTTATTCTAAACAGGTAAAAATCATGAAAAACTCTGACTGAAAGGAAACAAAAAAGGAAAAGAAAACTACTTTTTTGGCGACTCGCCAAATTGAAACAGTAAGTAATTTCAACACAGTGAGAGGATCTCATTTAACACATTATTATTCAAACAAATTATAAAAATAGATTGCATTTTCAAATACATATTTACAGTATCAAACAGAGATCAGAATGATACACAATGCAAAGGGGAATTGAGTCTTATTCGGTAAAGGGCTGTTAATCAGTACAGTACATCATGTCTCTGTCCTTTACATTTTGAAGTGATAATTAACACGGGTTTGCGCCACGTTCAGATATGATATGGCTGCAATAATAACGAATGTGCATCTCTGTATGTGTGTAACTGTAAAACACAGTGTGAAAATGATGCTCTTATCATTAAATTCCAAAACTCTTTAATTGTTTATATCCTAAAAATCAACAACAACCTAATATAAGAAAAAAAAAGCAGTCTTTTTGTACTATATGTATTTGTGGCAAAGTCCAGATCCAACCTGTGTGTCCTGGTCATTGTTAATGTGATTTGCACCGACCTATTTCTATAATCAAACTGTAAATATTCTGAATTAGGCTTTCACTCAATACTGCTTAAACACATCCAAGTACAACCAAGTCTTGTTCACACGCTCACGTCACACAATAGTCTAAATTCAGTAACACTGGAACATTCAGAACATCCTCACTGAAGAACAAACACTTGCGCTGTACGAAACGAGTATTGGACACCTGCCGTCACAGCGTGTAAATGTGTGAATGTATGTGTGTGTATACATCCCCTACACATTCACTCACTCGCTTTTCAAAGTGCAGAAACAAATTAAATTACATAAAATCGAAGTGCATTTTGATGAAATGGCAGCTAAATTCAGTGTTTTGTTTTCGGTTTTCAAACAATATTTCAGCATTCAAACTCCAGTAAGCATCTGTAAATGGATAAATAAATCATCTAATAAATATGGTGCAAGCTTTTGTAAGTCATGGACACTGCAGTGCAAACATTGTCCTTATAGTAGACGGAATGAGAAAAAAAAAAAAACATTATGAGTACAAATGTCCGACAACACTAATTTAAACTCGGAAACGAGTTCCAAGTGTGGAAGGAAGAAAGCAAAAAAAAAAAAAGTAGACAGTAACCAAATCAAGAATATACACAGAAAAAGGGATTTACATATTTTTTTAGATTCCTTAACTCAGAAAACAACTTATTTCCCGAAGATTCGGCGAGATGTTCTTCTAGTCTGAGGAGCAAATGGTCATGGATGACATGCTCTTGGTTTAGTCCACTTAACAAGGAGGAGCGGTGGCTACAAAACATGAGATGTTTTCTTTGGATAAAGAAAACAGGACTACATGTCACCCTTTTGATTGCTCTGAGATTGGTCAGAGTCAAACCTCCCTGCTCTGGGACAGTGACGGAGGGTCTCAACCACCTTAAAGTCCTAATATAAAGGATAGAGCTCATGTCACTGATGAACAGCAGAAGAAAGGCAGGTCAATATCAGCACGCAGGTTATTCAAGGGGAATTTTCTTGCTTGTGACAACGTCCCCCTCAGAAAACAAGAACTTGTTTGTGGAAGGAGAGAACCAGTGTTCACTAAAAGAATGAAAAGGCGAAGATTAGGAAGAGAACTACCATTTGCAGTGACTTGGTTTTCACTTCCTGACCGCTGAATGGCCTGCTGGGTAATTATGAGAACAGACGTCCATATGTCTTTTCTCTGCAAGTCAGCACACTGCTGAGGGTCTGTCAGACTTGCACTCCGCGGCCGTGCATCTGGATAACCTGTGCTCTGAGAGTCTGTATGGCGGACAGGATCTGTTTCTGGTGCTCCAGAGAGGTGATGCCGAGACTCAACACATCCCTGCAAAAACAACAGAGCGAGTTACACACAAACCAAATAAGAGAAATGCACTATTAAGGCCTTGATTTCAATGTCACCCACTGAACAGTCATGCGAGCCACTGACTCCAGGTAACAGTATCCAGCAGCAGTGAAGTTGTCTTTGTAGCGGCCCATGTCTACCGCCTCTAACCACTCTCCAACTGAACTAAACGAAGGGAAGGAAGGAAGTGTCCGTTCTGCTAGTGATACAGATGAGCCCAGAGTCCTTGACAAACACAGAAAGAGATTTCTGTCTTCAGAATGAGAAACATAAATACTTCTAGGAAAGTGGAAAAGGGGTGATTTCTCATGGAGATGGGATCCATGAGAAGCTTTTCAGTACCTGCGTCCCAGGGTGGAGGACCCGATGTTGTCCGGGCTCCTCATGGCCTTGCTGAGAGCGCTGTGGATCTGGGTGAAGGTGGGCCTATCTGTCCTCTCCTTCTGCCAGCAATCCAGCATGAGCTGATGCAGAGACGGTGGGCAGTTCACGGGAGCGGGTAACCGGAACCCATCCTCTATAGCTTTTATTACCTGTAAGGTAAAAATACACCAATTTAAACACAAAAACATAACTATTGACTAGTTGGAGTAATGGAATAAATTGATTAGCGATGCATAAATAGTGCAGACTAATAACATTTCTTCATTGACATTTTTCAAACCCTAAAGGTTTTAGTTTATTTCCAGTCTTAAAACAGATTTTCAGTGTGAACTCACTTTTGGTCCCCATTGTAAACACATCTTATTGCTGAATTTTTTTCCGGGATGTTTTCGATATACTTTCAAATCACTCTGCACTAATAAAATTAACTGTACAATTAGAAACAAATTAGCAAATTATATTATTATTTCATTCATTTCAATAGGTAATGAATGAAATAATAATATAAGCCAAATCTTATAAATTAGAAATATTATTAAAATAAAATAAAATAAAATAGAGACTATGCATGGACCAATTAAAAGTTTGTGGAATTTTTTTTTTTTTATGTGCCCTTGACTGTTTTTTTTTTTTTTCTTTGCTAAGCATATTTATTATTTATTTGTTTAATTTGTATTGTGTTGTTTCTTTACATTTTTTGAGACTGCATTATTACTGGGGTCCAAACACTGTGATGTCCTTCAACTGTGGTTTATTTCAGAGACTATGGGGATCTTTTGCTGCAGGCATGAAAAGGAGGCCACACGTGATGTGACTTCTGAGTCTGATTGGACACGGAGCTGAAGTCAAAAGTGCACACACGCATAGATACACACACTCTTTATCTGGGGTCTTTAAAGGCCCTCGCTTTAGCTACTTTTAAATTTTTATACAAATGCATTACTCCCCACTTCACACAGAAAAATCCCATCCTAGTACCAACAGAGAGAGGCAGGAAAGAGAGAGCGAGGGAGAAAAAGAATATAAAATCACAAACAAACATAAAAGGATTTTTAGGGAGATCTTAAGGAGGAGGGAAAGCAGCCTCCCAATAGAGAGAGCAAGAGATAAAGAGAGAAAAGGTTTAAGAAAGAAACACCAGAGGAAGAGCAATGCAGAACTGCACAGGTGGCGATACATTAGAAGAAATATAAAGGAATGGACGTACATCTTGGTTGCCCATGTCCCAGTACGGTCTCTCCCCGAAGGACATGACTTCCCACATGACGATACCGAAGCTCCAGACATCAGAAGCGGAGCTGTAACGATGGTACTGAATGGCCTCTGGGGCCGTCCACAACACCAAACTCTTTCCTCCGTGCTAAAAGAAAGACAGACCCTGTTATTTATAACAAATTGACACAAATGTACTCATTCCTTATAGATTCTAGTACTAATCAGTAAGTGGTCATTGTGAAGAAGGTTTTATCTGATTCACAGCACACTAATTACAGAGACTTAAGCAACCTGAGGTTAATTGACTTGCTCAAGGCTTCATGAACTGCTCTTTGCAGAGTTTGAACCTACAACCTTTCAATTACCAGCCCAGACAAGTGGGCTACAATTGTAACTATGATTTTGCTAATTGATTGTTGCTAGGATTGTTTCCTGGATTAAGCTCTTTTTTTAATTTATTTTTTTTGTGCACAAATGACACAAATCAGTTGGACAGATTTCATGGTGGGCAGAATTCGACTTAAAAATATAGAAATGAAAGCAAAATAGTAAAGAGGAAAAAGAGAGGAAAACAAACTTGGAAGGGAAGGGTAGGAAGGAAAGCAGATAAATGAAATGTTAATTCAGAAACATCACTAGCAAACACAAAAAAGTAATATCACGGTTTGAGTGTATTGTGTAGGTGAAGGACGGGTTTAGTGTGCCGTACTGTATCCTGACCGCATTCATCTGATCATAACAGAAGCATGAAGCACTGAGGTGTTCTTAAATTATGCTGCATATTCAGCTTCAGTACTCGCAAGAAAAATAAAAAAAAATCACATAAAAGTTTGATAAACTAGATACGAGCTATGCTTTGGCTTTCAGAGAAATGCTGACTACTTGGCTCTTCGAACTCAATCAGAAGTGTTTGAGAGCGCTGTGTGGCATTATGGTAAAATACTCACTAGTGTGCTGTAGACTGCCTCGATTTTGTCGTCCTGAAGAGGTCTGAAGCCTGACACTTTGCAGACCAGGCTGCTGTTCACTAGGACTTTGTGAGCAGCCAGACGGCGATGGATAAAACCCATCTCTGTCAGATACTTCATCCCAGATGCCACTCCGCTCAGTAAATCCACCAGCTGAAGAACAGTCAACTGACCTTCGTGTTTCTGAGCAGAAGAAAAGAGGGAGAAAATGAAAGAAAGGAAGGAATGACAAATGTTGCCAAGAGAAAAATCAAAGGGAAAGGGAAAGGGAAATGGAGTGTAAAATAGTAAAGAGGAAAAAGAGAGGAAAACAAACTTGGAAGGGAAGGGTAGGAAGGAAAGCAGATAAATGAAATGTTAATTCAGAAACATCACTAGCAAACACAAAAAAGTAATATCACGGTTTGAGTGTATTGTGTAGGTGAAGGACGGGTTTAGTGTGCCGTACTGTATCCTGACCGCATTCATCTGATCATAACAGAAGCATGAAGCACTGAGGTGTTCTTAAATTATGCTGCATATTCAGCTTCAGTACTCGCAAGAAAAATAAAAAAAAATCACATAAAAGTTTGATAAACTAGATACGAGCTATGCTTTGGCTTTCAGAGAAATGCTGACTACTTGGCTCTTCGAACTCAATCAGAAGTGTTTGAGAGCGCTGTGTGGCATTATGGTAAAATACTCACTAGTGTGCTGTAGACTGCCTCGATTTTGTCGTCCTGAAGAGGTCTGAAGCCTGACACTTTGCAGACCAGGCTGCTGTTCACTAGGACTTTGTGAGCAGCCAGACGGCGATGGATAAAACCCATCTCTGTCAGATACTTCATCCCAGATGCCACTCCGCTCAGTAAATCCACCAGCTGAAGAACAGTCAACTGACCTTCGTGTTTCTGAGCAGAAGAAAAGAGGGAGAAAATGAAAGAAAGGAAGGAATGACAAATGTTGCCAAGAGAAAAATCAAAGGGAAAGGGAAAGGGAAATGGAGTGGAAAGGTAAGAAAAGTAGCATACGATGTAGAGGGGGATAAAGGAACATTGACAATTCAAAGTAAAAGGAAGGACAATGGAAAGGAAATTAAAGGGAAAATACAGGAAAAAAAATGAAATGAGAAAGGGAAAAGAAATGATAATGTAGGGAAAGGAACATACAAATGGAGATGACAAAAAAGGAACAATGGAAAAAGGAAATAATGAAAAAGGAAAAAAAAGGAAAGGAAAATGGGAAGAAAACATCAATATAGAATATATTTATGAGAACTTTCAATAATTTCACTTCATCTGACTCTGAGACGAGATAAAATGCCTTATTTGGCTCTTTCCGCTCATTGTTTTCTTTTTATCAGCAAATCACATCTGCAGGTTTTGTAATGCAACTTAAATATTTTATATATATACCATTTACTGTACTATCTCAGCATTTTGCATCTGGCGACTCAGAATATTCTAGTCAGTAGAACAAACAGACGCAAAATACATTCTCTTACCCGCAGGAAAGAGTCCAGGGCTCCGTTGGCCATGCTCTCCACCACAATCATCATAGTGTTGCCTGCAGCAATAAGAAAAGAAGAAGAAGAAAAAAACACACATCTAAAGAAATAATTGGATCATGTGTTTGTTTAATCCTTCAGCAGGGAAAGAGGACATGGTAGGGTTGCCCAAAGGTCACAAAAACAAATTTTCATAAAAGTGTAAGTGTTATGTAAGAGATTATACATCAGCAAGTCACTGCAGACAGATAAAATCATAGAGCAAGAGAAAATAAGACAGATAAAGTGTAAAAATAACTGATAGGAAGTCAGAACACCAAATAGTTTTAAAGGTATAGTAGCAAAATCTAGATAGACAGACAGAAAGAACTGACAACTGCAACAGCAACTGACCAATCAGAATGAAGTATTCAATAGCACTGTATAATAATATATCTGTGTCTGTATTTCCAGTAAGCGTTTGACAGTGAGTGATAGAAAGCACCCAAAGAAAGACGAAGGAAGTACGCTCCATTAGGGAGGTGGGTAGCGGTAAATCCCCAGGTGTTAGAGCAAAAGAGAGAGCAAGGAAAAGAGGTAGAAAGAGAGAGAGAGAGACAGATCCCTCAATCACGTACACAGACACCAACAATCTGTAGAATTCAATGACCAGTCAAATGAACAGGAGGCTGCACTATCATTCTGGTCAATCTACCGTTCCCTGCTCCATCACAACTCCTGCGGGGAGGAGCGGACATGCCTGACCAACCCCAATCAGAAGACCTCCTACCGGGCTCTCAGCTCTGGGCTCATCCCACTAGAGCTGTGGAGGTCTATGGCCTGACAGGTGGATGAAGAGTAGAGGTGTGTAGCTTTCAGGAGGTAAATGGCAGAAAAAACAACAACACAGATTTGCAGGTGGAGGAGGAGAAGTCAGGGAGAAAGATTAGAGTCATTAAGGGGGCTTGCTGTGATTTGGCCACCAATTATTCTAACGTGAACATCTGCTGTTACACACACACACACACACACACACACACACACACACACACACACACACACACACAAACACACTTTGACAGGCTAATTCAATCCCAAAATCCCAATTCATTCTTATCTCCAAAATACCACTGAATAAATGGTCTCTTACTCTTCATTTAAAACAATAAAAAAGAAGAACCAATTATGTTTTGATAAAAAAAGTCAAACTATACATTTAAATAAGGGAGCATTTAAACAGGAATTAAATTTTCCTCAAGAGCCTGCTGCTGAGAATGCACACAACAGGACATGCTTAGGGGAGTTGTAACAGTTCAGACATTGCGTGAATCAGAGGTAAAAAATGACATAAATACTGTTCAGTTTCTTGCAGAGACCGATCGTTTTGTGTCAGTACACATCGATGAATTGTCATGAGCCGCAGGGTTTAATTTGGTTTTGTTTGTATATGTTTTTATTTTTATTTTTATGTTTTAGCCATGATTCCCATCCACTTACATTACAAGACTGACAGACTGCAATGGTTTGAGCTAAAAAATCTTGGTTTTTGTTCTACTGAAGAAACAAAGTCACCTACATCTTGGGTAAGCAGATAAACATAAAATTTTCATTTTTGGGTGAACTATCCCTTTAATAATTCCTTCCGCACTAATACACAAAGTCCCAGACTAATATCACCACTGCTAGTTCTTTAATTTAGCAAATCTAGCTTCCCCTCCGGTCTTCCCTGTCTTTACAACACCTTCATCATCTCTCATTCCTTTCAGCAAGAACACAGAAAGCAAATCCATCTAGCTGTTTTATCTCCAGGAACATCACATCGATCAATCTAAAGATGGATCTGTTCTTCTCTCTCCGTACATCTCCACCCCGAGCCAAGTTTCCCTTCATCACGCTTGTTGACTGAGTGTTACCAGTTTCATTTAAGCTCGATTCCCTTCATTCTGTCCTTCCTGGAGGTGATAACATCTACAGCTCCTCATTGTCCTTGATCTTTTACCTCTGATGATCATCCATCCTGCAAGTATCGACCTTTCCCTCCCTTTCTGTTCTTGCGCTTTTGAGGACCGGCCCATTTATTCAAGGGTCCACTTCCCAATAAACTGTCCAATCAATGACTTACCATTCTCTTTTCCATTACTGCAGTGGGACAACCAGCTCATCCCTTCTTTATTCTTTTTCAGCACAGGGACATGTCATCTATTCTTCCTCTTGAATCTCTTTCAGGTGAAGGCCATCAAATCCTCTCGTTCTTTGTCATTCCCTGTCCTGCTAGCAATTGTCCCAATCGCCCTGCAGCTCACATTCTCTACAGAGGAACGTCCCATACATCTCTCTTTTCTTCCATGCCATCTATTCATTACACAATCTCTTTGTCTCTACTGACCTCTGGTGATGACTCCCTCCAGACGCACAATGTTGGCTTGATCAAACTGTCCCAGAATTCCTGCCTCGCTGAGGAATGAGCGTCTCTGTTTTTCCGAGCAGCCTGCACGTAGGGTCTTTATGGCCACAGGCAACTCTCGTTTGCTGGGAAGCTTCAGGCAACCACGACACACCTCCCCAAAGTCTCCTGAAGAAGGCAAGGGTTCACTTGATGTTTATTTGTTTCTCATAATATAGAATAAATCAGAACATTGCTCGTCAATTAAAGGAACAGATACCCAAAATTAAAATTATGACACCATTTACTTGCACTCATGTTGTGAATAATGACTTAGATGGCACCTTTATGAAACCTTTATGATACTTTTGCTTCCTGTTTTGAAGCTTGAAAGCTCCCGTGCACATTCACTGCAATTTTGTTTTTAGAAAAATGTGCTTTTTTGACAAACTACTTTAGCATTAGCTGTACATTTCATACATTAACATTAGCTGTACATTTTGTTTAAAAATAATGAGTCAAATGGGTTTGGAGACAACATGAGGGGTCAGTAAATGATGACAGAACCTTTATTTTTGAGAAAAATGTGATGCATAGATAGTTTGCATAGATACTATTATGAAAAAACCTTAGGCTGTCACAAATAGAAAATACATTTGCAGGGATATGAATTGGATAGTGGAAAAAGTCAGCGTGAAGTAGGGAGGTTTTGATGTCTGGTACCTGTATGGACTATCCTCTCGATCTTGATGCTAGATATGTCCAGCTCTTTGGCAAAGGCATGAACAGTCTGGAGCAGATCTTCACAGGTTTCTGGGTCAATGTAGGTCCTTCGGGTTGGGATTTTAACTGAAAAACAAAAACAAATATATATATAATTGGTGGTACTACACTCAGCATTAATATTGATTGATTTACTGTTATTGTAAATGAAATGGGCGACAAACTCCAATAGACTGAGCCAACTCTAGGTATCAAAATATCATATGCTTTATTCATACATTTTGGTTTTCAAAGACTGACTCTCCTTATGGTTATTTTGCACGTGATGAAATCTGGCCTGATTTTCTCATGCAGCATATGATAGTAGCTGTCAGTTTGGAAAGAAAGGATGGAAAAATGACAAGAGGTATTTAAAGCATTCATGTATATACTGTCTAAACGCACCGCACTGTCTAAATGCAACTCATTCAGTTTTCACAAAACGGCAAATATCACATAGTTTGCTATTTTAGGAAATGTGGGTAGGCCAGTGAGCTACCAAAAAGCAGCCCCCTGGCAACCAGCTAAAATACCCTAACATCATCGCGTTGAGTTTTGGACAAGCATGAGAAAATGTAACTGAACATGTACTATACAGGACCATAGTGTTTATAGTGCAGTATACTTATATGTTGCTAACAAAGATTTATACATTTTAAATTTATATTTAAAATTTAAATCCACAAAAAGATCAACAGATATAAAAATGTTAAATACTGTTTTATTATTTTCATACTGTATTGTTTTACTGTATCCTTGCGTTATGACTCAAAGGCAGTCTTACTCTGAAATGTGCTTACAAGTCAGCATCGACCCAAAGCAGACCAGGGTCTCAACTTCACAGTCTCATAACAGCTTATTGATCTGAAGCTCACATACATACACCCATACTTAAGAATACAATTACAAAGCAAATTAAAGGTGCTCCATTCCATCATGAGAGTGCGGTTCAGGATCGAAAGCCTCTTCCACAGGAATGAGGTTTTTCTAGCACATGTATTCACATGTGAGGTTGCTATTACAGTGATTTAGGGGTCCAGTTCAGTTAACTTCCTATTAGTTTCTGTTTGGGTTTGTTTTTATCAAACGATCTGATTCAGCCAAAGAAGCTTTCAAACATACACACCAAGGTTATAATTACATAATATGTGTTCACTAAACTAAAAGCAGAAGTTTGCAGATGAATTAAACTAATAGGAATGCACTAAATGATTAGTGCAAACTAAAAAGAGTATACGTTTTTTTACACTCTGATGCTCTATTCTTCCCGTTACATGTGAAATTGATGACACCATCACAACAACAACAGAAAACTGTGCAAAGTGGTTACATCATATAATGCTGCTGTGTTCTTTTTTGCAAAAAAGTTTCTTTGTTGGGATATGTTGCAAAAGCAGTGGGAAAGAAAGTCCTGTTAAGTTGATCCAAATGGTCTCAAAAATGAATATATTTCAATGTCAAAAACTTTGGCAAAGTAGTTGCCACGAAGACACCGGTGCGATGGTAAATTACTGCAGAATTGCAGCATTTATGTTAGAGTAGAGTAGAGGCTGTAAAAACGTAGAATAAATGACAATTAAAGTGCATTCGATTGTCCACAAGCACTGCAGTATGCAGAGTTGTTGTAAATGTAAAAAATGATGCCGTTATTTATGCAATTTTTGCAAAGTACTTCTGTATATATGTCTCATTATAGGAAGATTTGTATTGTATTTGTATTGTAAACCGTTAAAACCAACTTGAACTTAAATTAAATACAAAAAAAAAAAGGAAACGTACAAAACCACAATAAGTCTTGCGCTTGGGTAAGAACCAAAAAGTGTGAGAATGCACTCAGTTTCGCCTACAGACAAGTTTACACTCACTTAATTCATTTCGATTTTAAATAGGTCTATAATTTGCCTAACTGACGTTTTTGAACAAAAATACCCAGATCCCCAAACAGCCAGGCACACAAACACTTCACATAATTATCTAAATGTGTACAACATTAATTACAAGTAATATGAACATAATATGAACAAAATCAAAGAAATACTACATGGGAAAAAATTTAATAGAAGTATGTATTTGCATACACATTTTATTTATACACTTAAATGATCCTTTTTCTCTCTCTCTCTCTCTTTTTTTTTTTTTTTTTTTTTTACCTTTGAAGACGTTCCCCAAAGAAATGTCTCATCAGATTTAGTTCTGCGGACAATTGTGTCCCAAATGTACACAGAAGCTATTTAAATCCCCATACACTAATAACCACAAACCATTTATATGCATATACATTTGCATATCTAAAGCACATACGCAAACAAAGTAGGCCTCAGTGATTTTATAATGACAGCTAAAGCACTGATCCCTACCCATTGTTTCTAGGTCATCCAAAAATATGAATATAAAACAAACAGAATGCACTTGCAACGTGAAAAGAGAGTGTGCTGAAAGGGCTAGTTGTATAACCAATGGACGAACAAATCTGTAAAACAAATGACGGTGGGAGACACAGAGATCATGAACGATGGGTCACCAGAACTGCAGCCAGGGCGAAACGAGAGCAAGAGAGTATCTGATGATGCTGATGGGATTTAATTTGTGAAACGTGGGAAATTATTCTGTATGAAACTGCGTGATAGAGTATTGTGCTTGTGGTAATTTTTAAAGGGGTCATATGATGCGATTTACATTTTTCCTTTCTCTTTGGAGTGTTACAAGGTCTTGGTGCTTGAAGAAGATCTGTAAAGTTGCAAAGACTAAAGTCTCAAATCCAAAGAGATATTCTTTATCAAAGTTAAGACTCTGCCACGCCCCACTAAAATGACTCATACAAACACGCCTCCACATGTCTACATCACTGTGTAGAAATATTTGCATAATGTCGTCCAAATGTTCAGGCAAAGAAAGAAGGTGTGGTTTCAGTAACTGCAGTTAGAATTGAAGTAGACATGTCTGTGAAATGCTGTGTGTATCTAGGCGAAAGCAAATCACTTTATTTGTCCTTCTGAAAGTAGATGCATTTAGGAATCTTTAAAATTACTTACAACAGAACAGCAATGCATTTTATGGACGACTGTTTCATGAACATAGTAGAGGAGGTAATTCTGGCTTTTCTACGACAATCTATCGCTTCTGAATCAGCTACTGTAACTGTTTTGTTATTAGTTTAAGTATTTGCTATTAACTTTTCAAATTCTGAGGTGTGCACATTGTGTGTGTATGTGTGTGCGTGACAGAGAGAGAGAGAGAGAGAGAGAGAGAGAGAGAGAGAGAGACAGGGTCACACAAGGGTGTTGAGTGCTTGCGGTGTTCGACCAATCACAATGCACCGGATCAGCTGGCCAATCAGAGCAGACTGCGCTTGTCATTAGGAGGGATTTAGTAGAAAATGACTCGTTTGAGAGACGGGGCATAGAGGACCTACAATTATGTACAGTATTTGAAAAATAATGTGTTTTGAACATTAAAGCATGTCAAAATATTTTGTTACACAAAATAACGATCTTTAAAAAAACATCATATGACCCCTTTAAGGAAAATCTGAATTTATACTCTTTTTATACTATTTGTACTCTTCTTGTTTTCAATGAATGGTTCTTGTTTGAAATATTATTTTGCTGGAAGGTGAAGGATCTGAGAGATTCCTTAAATTCTACATTGAAGAGTGAACATTTGTCCTAGTTTGCAGAAAGCACAAGATTGTGTTATGTAACCCAGACAGAACAACTTTTAGTGCGTTTTCATTAATTTGCACATTACATTTTTGTAATACATTTATTTATTTGTTATAATTCTTGTATTATATACTTGTTTTATTTCATTTATTTTTGTGCTGCTCTTTTAAGATATAATGGAGCCGAAACCAGCAATCAATGCTGATTGACTAACAGCATACCTTTCCTTAAAGGAGCAGCACATAAATTAATTACATAAAAACAGCTATACAATAACAGTTAAGATGAATGAAAAAACACGTAATCATTATTTTATCTGGGTTATAGTTCTATATACAAATACATACACGATATACAAATCATTACCCTTCTTTGGCATTCTTTATGATTATTTAATCACATACTGTTTAATCGGTTCTATCCATATGAAATGTATTTATAAAATCTAATCTATATGACGTTTATAGCCTTATTAAATACTTAATTGTTGCTGGAATAAGAATAAGCCTTACATCACCAAATTTTGCTTGGAAATCTGGCTTCAATAAAGAGAAAAGTGTTAAAAAAATATTAAACATCACATGAAACGTGAAAGATTTAAACAAATCTGTCTCCTACATCCTCATGGCAATCTTCCTCCTGTACAAGTGTCCATCCTGGCATAATGTACATATTTACAAGTTAATGAACACGTGCAAATATAAGTATTATATACTGTACAGATATACTGTGAGACAGACTTGGCACAAACCAGCTCAAAGGTGTGTGAAGCCGCCAGTGTTCATTCTTTCAGCAGATTTAATGCCCCATCTGCATGACTGCTCTGCACAGAAGCTCATTACTCACCAAACTACTGCTGCTCTGACATGCTTACACATACAGTACACACACACACACACACACACATAAATATTAACGCACGTGAAACAGAATGCTAACATCTGGCTAGAGTTTACAAAGATTTGAGGGAAAACGGCAGAGAAAGAGAGATAACTGGGCATAAAAAAATAGAGATAACCAGCCCTGTGCAGCTGTTTTGCATTAATGAATTAATTAGATTTTTGGGGCTTTTTGCCAAAAAAGAAAATGAAAAAACAGTGAAGAGAAGACAGGAAACCACTCTTAATATACATCTGCTTTGCCAACTTTCAATATAAAAAAATGCTCACAATCCATCCATAGAGTTTCAGAGTCTCAGTAAACTGGCAATAATAAAAGCAATGCAATTGTAACTTAACATTTAGCCATAAAAAGTAATGCTGCATGCATTTCAATGGATTATTTTGACAATATTCTTCAACACTGGATGCTGCAATTTGGCATCTTTGTTCCAAGACTGGTAGCGCCCTCCCCCGCTCTTATCATCTCAGAGGGCGTCTGAAACATGCTAATAGACTGGAGCACTAGTCTGGCTGGTGTAAAGGCACGTACTTGGACTTAGACATTAATGCAGTGCCACTTTATACATTCCTAATCTCTCTTTATCACTGATCACTCTATTTTAGACTCCGTTTTTTCCCTTTACCTTCCACCTAAGCTCTCAGTCTCTGACAAGCTATATCCATTACTACCATCAGAAATAATCCTGACAGTCCGGTTGATTTGTGGAATGAATGCACATGTATGCATGGAAACACAACGTGATACTCACACTGGAAGTAGAGTTCCTCATCCCCCTCCTGGCTGGCTTTACTGTAGCCACACTGTCTGCAATGGAAAAAACAACAACAAAAAAATGACGTCTTTAAAAACAAAGCATAAAATGACCATAAAACAACTTGCGTTAAAGAAAAGAAAATTTCAGCACACAGCCGTTACCGACTGAAAGGAATGACAAAAGAGCACTTAAAATGACAACTTGTATTAAAGTTATTTACGAACATATCTGTACCGCCAGTCTAAACAAAAATGCAACCGAGTGAACTTAAGATAACAAATTTGTATTTCCCTTGAGATGGAAAAATTGCTTATTTTTACACTTGATTTTCTGAGCTTGACAGTCCTCATTCACATTCACAGCACTGAAAAGAATGGCTAGGATTGCACAGAAGTCATAATTAAGTGATCATTTTCATTTTGAGGTAACTATCTCTTTAAGATTCCTTTGAGGTGAAAATCTACAACACTTTTCAGTTAAAATCATAAGTTTAAAAGTATGCATGAGGTTTTATCTTTGGTAGTCCATGGTGTGTACATGTAGAGATTTCCTGTGGAACCGCTGCTCTGACATAGTCATAGCGTGAGTGCAAGAAGAATCAGGCCACCGCAGGATCTGATGGAATTTGGGTGATTTTACGTTGTGGATTAGTGTGACATGGAGACATTGGGGAAAGACATGCACCACGGGAGGGATTAGAGAATAGAGACACACACGCACGCACACCAGGGGTGGAAAAGCACTCAAAAGGGGACTCTGACACGATTTTGGAGACTAGGTTATTTGCCAGCGCGTGTACTGTTGTTTGAGAAGAAAGAGGACGCACACCAAACAGACTTTCAACATTTGTGTGTGTGTGCTGGCAGGCATCTAATTAGGACTTTCACAGTCTACTCTGAAAAGGTGAATATGACAGCGTCAGACAGAGAAAGAAAAATATGTAGGAGAGACTACACAAAGCCTGCAGGGACTTCAGCTCTCTGACCATGTTTACACCTCACATCTGTTGGAGGGCAATAAATACAGGAGTAAACAAGGTCCAGATTATTAATTTTATTGATAGCAAAGTACAGCATGGCTCTAGCAATGCAAGATCATGGGTTTGACTTTCCAGAAATGCATGAACTGACAAAATGTATACCTTTAATGTAATGCAAGCGGCTTTGTATAAAAGACCTGTCAACTGCATTAAAATAATAATATAATGCATTCATATTATTATTATTAAAATGACCACATTACCTTTCCTAAGCTCAGGGTCACTTTACACTTTTACCGTAAGTAAATTATTATTATTATTATTATTATTTACATAAACTTAAATGCAATGTAAGTTGCTAATATTTAATAATTATGAGTTTATAAATGTATAATTTTCTGAGTTTGACAGTTATCATTCATTATTATTACACTGAATTAATAATAATAAATATAATTTTATTAATAAAAATATTATCATTTTTAAATTATATTTTTAATTACATATCACTTTCCTAAGATTATGGTTGCTTAACTTGTACATGTAAACAGTAATCCATCCTGATCGGACAGTGGAGACCATCCACATCCATCTACCTATTGATCATCCCATGGGGTGAAAAAAAAAAAAAAAAATTTTTTACATTTAGCTCCAAGTTGGTTTAAAATAAAATGTTTATTCAAATTAAATGAAAAAGTCCCATTCAAAGTCCTCAAAACATCTGTTTTGCCTGACACCAATATACAGCGAGACGGATCATGTTCAGCACATACAAGTTGCATTTGTTGACTTCAACTCTGTGACTCAAAAAAAAATGACATTTTGAGAACTTTCCCTCAAAATAACAAACTGGTCATGCAATCAGTCTCAGCTGACCACCTGTTAAAGATGTTAATAGCAGGAGTAAACATGGCCTCTGTTAGGAAATGAGGTGGCGAGGCAGACGGGACAAACGAGAGGAAAGAAGATGAAGGGAAAGGCAGCAGCAAGGTAGGAGGTTTAGTGAAGAAACGCAGGCATGCCTGTACCTGGGAGACAGCTGCGTGGAGGGAGGAAGAGGAGGAGGAGGAAGAGTAGAGAAGGAGGTAGAGAGCAGCACCACGCGAGTAGGAGCTACATTGGACGGTCTGGAGAAGCCACTAAAGGAAGAGAGGGAGAATGGGCCTGAGAGTAGCCTTCTTACTATTGTCAACATAGGAAGTGACTCACTGAAGTGGCATCTTCACTTCCTTTCATGCCACCTAACTTCTAACCTACTTAAAATGAATTATAGTTAACCTAAGGTGACAAATGATGACAATGTAAATTCTCAGGTGAACGATCCAGAGTTATTCTCTGACAGAAATACTAGGACAAATAGCCCTCAAACCAATGTCTGTCTTTTATAACTTTGTATGAGAGCTAATACGATGGTCTGCATCAAAAGACGAGGAGAGGAGAGGAGGGGTGGTGAAGAGAGGAGTGAAGGTGAGTGGAAAGTGAAAGGAGTGACTGCACAGAAGAACAAGTTAGAGCTTTATGTGAGTGTGTGTGTGTGTGTGTGTGTGTGTGTGGATGAAAACACTCTGCAGGAGATTCTCAGTGTATTCAGACCCAAGACACATCTAACAGATTTAAAACAAATCTAAAACTTCAACACTAAATTACAGAAATAGTTGAAACAGATTGGACAGAAATTTATACACAGAGTTGGATTGAAACTATAACCAATAAATAACCATGTATATTTATAAAAAAATGCATTACAACATGAACAAACCTTAAATTGAAATGTTCTTTGTTGCATATACAGTAGAGGGCAACAGTGCCTTTCCACTTTTTCAGTAGCTCTGGGGATTAGAAGTATTTTTCCCTTTAATTTTTTTCCATAGGGATTTTTTAAAAAAAGTCTCTGTTATACAGTAATAAGCGAATACAAACTATGATTTAAAGGAACACTCCACTTAAAAAAAAAAAAAAAGGCTAATTTCCCAGCTCGCAAAGAGTTAAACAGTCGATTTTTACAATTTCTGAATCCATTCAGCCGATCTCTGGGTCTGGCGGTAGCACTTTTAGCTTAGCTTAGCATAGATCATTGAATCTGATTAGACCGTTAGCATCTTGCTCAAAAATGACCAAAGAGTTTCAATATTTTTCTCATTTAAGACTCTTCTGTAGTTACATTATGTACTAAGACCAACGGAAAATGAAAAGTTGCGATTTTCTAGGCCGATATGGCTAGGAACTACATTCTCATGCCGGCGTACTAATCAAGGAACTTGGCTGCCGTACCATGGGTGCAGCAGGTGCAGTGATGTTACTCAGCCATGGTACGGCAGCCAGGTTCCTTGATTATTATGCCAGAATGCTTTAAAAAGGGAAATAACTACAATCCCATGAAGCACGGTGAATGACACCAAAATGAAAAATGATAGAGGAAAAAATAAAACAACTGATAATTTTGAATAGTATTTTATATTAGTAATTTCATCATTTGATTTAGATGTTGATTACAGAGAGAGAGAAACAATGCACTTTATGTTTATTGCAAAATATGTGTAGAAATATATATACAGAAAGTAGTATGAGAGTCTAGGGAAACTGACTTCATGTCAGTGGGAGGCTGCTAAAGAGCTATTTTTGGCATGATTTGCTTGATGTAATTCTCTGATTGTTGTGATTTCTTTGCAGAATCATGGATAATGTAGTTTTCTACCAAGAGTTCTGATGTTAAACTAGATACTAGGTTCTTTTAAAAAGAAGTTGAAATAATGTGGGTTGATGGCTTCACACAAAGCATATATCAACGGAAAACCTCGTAACTCTCAGTAGGTCTGTCTTCATTGGTTGAAATAATTGTTAAAATCAATTGAATGGCTTTATTGCTTCCGGAACCTGACCGCTGCACTCTCTTCTGACCTTCACATACTATTTTTTAAAGCGGTATGCTAGTATTTCATTTCAAACACAGGCACAGACACAAAGCCCACTGGCTTCAGATGATGCAAGTATATTAAATGTACATAAAGGGCCAAAAGAAAGGCTGTCCACAAATACCAATAATCCGCTGGCCGTGTGTTTACGCATTTAAGTAAGTGAGTATTATTAATAATAAAAGAAGTCCCTGAAATAGAATGAGAAAAGATAGGACCCAGAATTTTCAGAAGGGTTTTGGGGACAAAATGTATCTTTTAAAACAAACCCTGTATAAACCAATCTGATTTAACAGAAACACTCGAGTCAAAGAACTTGAAAGATCAGCAGTACTGTTTTCATATGCATGGATATTGATTTGAAAAGATTTAGATGTTCAAAATGTGTATAAACTAGGGCTATCAAACAAATCAATTACATTAGATGGCAATTATTAACTGAATAACAATTAAGCCTGAAATGAAGATAACAGACATATAATGCAAGATTATTGTGGCAGAAGGGCAAAGCTCTCAATGAGATGACAAAAATTGTCTTTAAAAATCAATATATTGTGTCTTATGTCCATGCAGATTGGCTGTTTATGTTTCACTTATACGTAACATACTACTATGGACAAGCATGTGGTGTGCCTAAATTCAATGAGACGTCAGCAATTTTCGTTTGTCCAACACAATTTCACACCTGATACATGCTCTAATAAACCATTCTCGCACACATCATTTATTAATATAAACCCCTTTATCAGAGACTAGTCGATAAATCCGCTCTCTTCTGTGTGTTAGAATGACATGCAACTAGATTGTGTGTTGTTGTCTGAGTTGATGATCAAGTCTGTGGTTGCATATGAAAGAGATTTTGTGCTGTGTGTGATTGACAGAGGCTCGGCGATACTCCATTGTGTGTGGTTGAGAATGAATGAGGACCATTCCACACCGGCTCAATACAATCCATTCTCATCATAACGGAGAGCTATAGGAGCGTGTGCTTTCTGTCTGCCACTCCCTCCCCTAAAACCTGTGATATTCTGTGCGCATGAAATACCCAGACCCAGTGCAAAACACGGCAGAAATATCCATAGATTTCCTCAATATATCATTCACAAGCAGTTTTGCATCCTGCATTCCTTTAATTTATGTTTGTAAAATGATTTTGCTTTCAGCTACCTATAAGACTGCGGTATACTCTCAGCTTTATTTAACACATTTTACCATGAAAATGTAAAAAAAAATTATATTCTGTCTCATAGGTTTACAATGTTCACGATGTTTAAAAATAAAAATCTAAGATAAAGCAGTACACTAATAAAGTCAATTTTTTTTTTTTGAATAATTTCATACACTATAAATCCTTTATTAAAACAAAGTCAAAGATTAGATAATGAAGTTGTAAAATTACAAGATTAAAGTATTAATATTTTCGAAACACATTAAATCACATTAAATCTATTATGGAAGTAGTTTTTGATAATATTTCATATATACTTTTAAATAATATTATATTGTAATATGTTGATAAGTCAGTTATGTCAAAATCTTAACATCACAAGACTGAAGTACAAATATATTAAAAATAAAGTCAAAATAATAAATTATGAGATGAAAGTGAATTGGCGATAAACATTAAAGGTTTTAGTACTAATTATAATTTATAATAAAAAAAATCAAGTGATTAAGTAATAACATTTTGTAAAATCAATGACTATTCAGTCCCAACATTACAAGTTTAAAGTGGTAATATTTCGAAAATGGCAAAATTACAATAAAGCCACAACAATATGAAAGCAGTATTTATTTATTTTTTAAATCACTTGAGACAATAAATTAAATTGAATGAAGTGAAAAGTCATACTATTACAAAATTAAAATAGTAACATTATGAGAATAAAGTAAAAAAATACAATAATAAAATTACATGAATTTAAAGATTGTAGTCATGGCCAAGGAAAACAAAACTACTTTGACATTTTGCTTGGCATAAACACTTACAGCCAGAGGGCCCTATTTAAACGATCTGAAACGCAAGTGTCAAAGCGCGAAGCGCAAGTAAGTTTGTGGGCGGGTCTCGGCGCTGTTGCTATTTTCCCGGCGGGATAAATGGCTCTTGCGCCCGGCGCAAATCTAAAATAGGTTGGTCTGAAGTAGCTTCATTATTCATAGGTGTGGTTTGGGCGTAACGTGAAATAAACCAATCAGAGCGTCATCCAACATTCCCTTTAAAAGCAGGTGCGCAAGTTCCATTATGGATTGCTATTATTATGGCGTATTTACCAGGCGCACGCCAGGAGCGGTTCACAGCCGAGGAGACTGATGTTCTTGTAAAAGCAATGAAAGACAGAGAAATTGTGTTGTATGGGGATGGGAGAAACCCACCCAAAATAGCGTCGGTTAAACAGGCGTGGGAGGAAATAGCCACAACTGTTTCATCGATTTTTTTTCCTGGTTCTTGACGGACAAACCAATTTGTCAGATGTCCTTATATACATATATGTATTGCCACTATTGGGCAAACAGGTCTGATCCTTAATTACTACAATTAGCCTGAATAATTTGTAAGCAAGATTTATGCCTATTTTTTCACATCTTCGTGGCACACCACAATGATTTCCGTCATCTCATGTGTTAATATTTTTTTAGTGTAACAATTTATGAATCTTAATAAAAATCTGTGTAGATTATATGAGCAAAGTGTATGCGCGTTGTGCACGCTATATACATTAAGGTCAAGCATGCGCCCTTAAAATAGCATAATGAACAACGCGCAACGCGCCACTGACTTTAGACTAGGCTTTTTCTGGTCAGTGGCGCAATTGTTTAATGGAACAGCAAAATAGCACCAGGGATTGTTTGCGCCGGAACACGCCTCTTTTTTTGCGCTGATCCGCCCAGGGAGCGCAAGTTCATTCACTAGTTTAGCGACGTACTTCTGTGGAGGGAAAAGCGCGCTTTGCGCGGGTGCAAAATAGGAATGACACATGCGTCGGTGTACAAAGTCAATTGCGCTGGGTGCAAGATAGGGCCCAAAATCTTTATGGTAAGTTTTTTTTTTGGAAACATGGCACTAAAACAATGGCACATTAAGGACAACTGAATCAGGACAATTCAAGTCTCAAACCTGCACCATCCACATGAGTACCACAACCTATCCTTCTAACAACTACATCACAGAGACAACTGTACGGATCTTTAATGTCCAACTGTGGAAGAACTTGATGAGCTTCTGAAAACACTGCTGATTCTCCAGTATTGCATATATCCACTCATGTGCATCTCCCGGTGCACTTCTGTGCATGTGGGACAGTTTTGTTGTCTATGTGATCAGCGTGAGAGTGATCTGTCTAAATAACAATCCAGGAGCAGAAGGCATGTCCTTCTTCATATTTCTCCACCTTCACTCCCTGCTGGGAGAGGCAGCCTTTACAAACACACACACGACATATGTACACGTCTCGCAATCATGCCAAAATTGGATCGAGCGATTGCGCTGGCCGTCAAACAAGCTAACAAGGGCATTGCGCTTCTCAAAAAGAGGAATGAAGCTTCATGCCCCCGGGGGATGACAGATGAGTTTGTGCATCTGTGTTTGTGAGCGATGGGCTCGACTAAAAAGTGTTTTGATTCATTCTAATGGATGATTTCGCAGACCATGGAAGTAGAAAAAGTATTTTCCTGATGCAACTGTCAGGCTGCCGTTAGGGAGACCCACTATAGACCAGAAACTGAATGTGCAACCATATCTTATTTCAGTTAAAGGGATAGTTCCGCCAAAAACAAAACTGTCACGAGACAGTCATGTTTGACAGGCTAGATTTGAAGATGCAAAGGATCATTTTCACCAAATCATGACTGATAACTTTGTGAACATGTTCTGCATTTCCACAAGCATTGAATGAAAAAAGCATTTGAGGAGTTAAGTC
Organism: Carassius gibelio; assembly: GCF_023724105.1. Lineage (NCBI taxonomy): Eukaryota > Metazoa > Chordata > Actinopteri > Cypriniformes > Cyprinidae > Carassius > Carassius gibelio. The sequence goes on along the minus strand of NC_068389.1, from coordinate 19,455,833 downwards.
TTTGTTAAAAGCATTGAAATAGCAGTTATACCTTCTCCAGATGAGCAATCCAACTCCAAGAGTCAGTAACATGATGAGAGCAGCCACCGAAACCACCACGATGATCACCACAGGACTCTGCTCACTAGAGGCCAAGGCCACTGCACCACCACACACAAAGACAAACAAAAGATTTGGTTAGTATTCATGATGGCACAAGCCATTACCAGTTCTCTAAAAGCACCGGAGCTTGACAAGAAGATTGATCTTTGAAGTCTTTCCCTATTTATTTTGATAGCATCCTAATGGGAATACATTTTTATAAGTTAAAAAGTTACGACTTTCCTCCAAATGGCCCCGCATTGCTTTTTTGGCGAAATGTAATTATCATTGAAACTCAACGAGTGAAATATAGCCCTCTAGCAAAACACTGTCACCAGCTTTGCATATTTACACATACAAGGACATCAGGACAACAATCCATCTTTACACATACAAGATTATTGTAAGCCCATAAATCGTGAGGAAAGTTGCTTAGAGTATTATTGAATTATTCTGTTCTGCATTTTTAAATGTTTTTTGTTTTGTTGTTGTTGTTGTGAAATGGAGCACTTTGAATAGTGTCTGTATGATTTTTTTTGTCACTTATGCTCACAATGGAGGCATTAATTTGATCAAAAACACAGTACAACATTAATATTTAGAAATATTATTACAATTTTAAAAAAGTGTTTTTTTCTGTTTAATAAATCTATTTTATAATGTAATATATTCCTGTGAAATAAAGCTGAATTTCCAGCAGTAATTACTCCAGTCTTCAGAGTCACATGATACTTTTTGATTTTCTGCTTAAGAACAATTTCTTATTATTACGTTAAATATGTCCTGCTTAAAATTTTCATGGTACCTGTGATACTAAATTTTTTTCAGGATGTACCAAAAGAACAGCATTTATTTAAAAGAAAAATATTTCTAACCATGTAAATATCTTTTAATATATTTATTGTAACCTTGCTGAATAAAAACATTAATTTCTTAATGCTAAAAAAAATATTTTGAACAGTATTGTATATAAAATACACATAAATTCATATTTATCTTTATTTAAATATGTTAACAATTACTACGAAAAATATGAGTACTATAAATTCACAATAAAATATTGTAATATTAACAGTCCTGATTATAACACTTTGAAGTCACAATGAATGATAATTACGTAATATAATATAATATAATATAATATAATATAATATAATATAATATAATATAATATAATATAATATAATATATCAGACTTTCATTAGTAAATATAATTTGACATTAAAATTTTACTATGAGGTCCCTTCAGATAAACAAAAATGCTCCACCTTAAAGCATCAAAATGACTTCATAACATACATTTCAAGGTTGTTGTTTTTTTTGAATGCTGAGAAGTTAAAAATTCTCTACTATCTGACTGAATCAATCATTTTAAATCTAGTGGAGCATTTCACATTTGAGAAAAACTCCAAGCTGTTAGGAGCAAAAGCAGAGAGGAGCGAATGGTTTGCAACCAGGCACCAAAGATTGCAGCTTTGTTCTGCATAATCTAAAGCTGTTCAAATACTTGTTTGAGTGCTACAGTGAAGGAGCAGGATGAGGTCACATGTGAAAGTCCTTCCTAAGTGTTCATTCAATATGAATGTGTCCTCTTAAATTAAAGATGACAGCAAGCATTTGCTCTTTAAGTCATTGTTTTACTGTAAAGCCAACATGTTTTGTGTATTAACATGAAATAAAAAAAGGTAGAGTTTACAACAATTTTGCACCACACATTCCTTTCACATTCATTGTTTCTTCTTAAACAAAGAGACACTCACGTTCCACCAGCGTCTGCAGCTCCAGCGGTGCGCTGTACGCCCCGTAGTCAAGCGAAGGGGGCGACACAGCTGCCACAGGGCTGGAAGAGGAAGCAGAAGGCGAAGATGGAGACAAAGAAGAGGAGGAAGAGGAGGAGGAAGAAGAAGAAAGAGGAGAGGAGGAAAGAGATGAAAGTGCTGGGCTGGAGCAGGTGCGGATGAGGAAGACGTAGGTGGTGCCTGGTTTCAGGTTGTTGACGCTAATTCTGGTGGCAGCCGTCTTTACTGTGGAATAGCGCTGGTCTTTCTGGTCCTGAAGGAACACAGAAATATGTCCAGAAAACAACCACCAAAGAGTCTATGGAAGTAAATGACAGTGATGGAAATAATATTTTAAACATTTCTGGAATAATACTGCCTTTGTCTTTTGTCTTCAGTGTCCTTCAGAAATTATGCTAATATGTTGATAACATTTCTTATTATCACCAATAGTAAAAAACAATTTTGCTGCTTAATATATTTATATATTTGTGTGTGGAAAATTATGCATTTTTTAAAGATACTTTAATGAATATAAACTTCAAAGGAACAGCATTCATTTAAAAGATTTTTTTTTTGGTAACATTACAGATGTCTTTATGCATTGACCTCAAATGTATGAACAGTAGCGTACCTAATTTTTATTATTTATTTATTTTTTTACCTTAATTCACACGACAACTGAGTCAAGTGTTCCTGTAGCTCAACTGGTAGAGCACTGCATGCAAGCAAGCGCAAGGTTGGGGGTTCGATTCCCCGGGAACACATGCTATGTAAAAATTGATAGCCTGAATGCACTGTAAGTCGCTTTGGATAAAAGCGTCTGCTAAATGCATAAATTAAATTTAATTTAATTTAATTTAACTGAGGGACAATTTAAATATATATACAAATATAAACAAATTAAATTAAAATTAAAATTTTCCAGAAACAAACTTTATTTAGAAAAAACAACAAGTGAAACTATAAAATCTATAGATAAAAACTAAATATCAAAAGTAAATTATGAAAGCTTGCTAAAATTAAAATTTTAAATCTTCATTAAACAATTAATAAAAATCCCTGGTTTTAATAAAAAAATAATAATAAATCAATGTCTAGGAGCCCGTAGTAAATGAAACATTCTTATATGCACAATGAAACAAATGATCAAAACTAATTAGAAAAACTTGCCTTAAGAGTTTACTTGAAAAAAAAAAAATAATAATAATAATAAGACACCCTAAATTTACATGAGATCTTAAAACGAACAAGATTTTCTCTATTCGGAGTCAGAAATGTTTGGATTGATTTTCCTTGATTTCCCTTTCTCTAATTAAAAACGACAGCAAAATAACATGTAAGTGGTTTGCATTACATTATGTGCTTACGAATTATAATCTGTGTAAGAGTTTGAATGTGAACATAACTGTGTTCATTATACATATGTTATCGTGTATTCTGTTTTTTTCTCAGTGCTGGCAGGAGTTTGAACAGACATCAGTGTCTGGCAGCTACATGTTCTGAAGCACTGCTGCACCTGACAGAATGATCTATGAGCTACAGGCCTGTGGGAACCTGCCGTTTAGTGTGGCTGTACACACGTGCAGGTTAACAACAGATTTACTGCTTTGTGGAGAGGACAGTGCATGTAACCGAACCTTTTCATAGTATTTGATCTCGTATTCAGTGCGGCTGCTGTTGGGATACACGACGGGTTCCCTCCAAGCCAGAGTCACACTGCGCTGCTCAACCTTCTCCGCTCGCAGCTCGTTAACCTGGGAAGGCGCTAAACAGACAGACAGAAAGAGAAAATGTAAATAATTAAAAGAGAACTGTGAGCTGAACTTCTTCTGCCTGCGTGTGCAACAGATTGGTGATGATGATGACGTCTGAACATGCTGATAAAGATTTGATTAAGACCTTCTCCTGCTGTCAGAATAATGCTAAATCCAACCGTTTTGTGTTCAATGCTGGTTAGACAAACTCCAAGATACAACCAGCACAAATTCAACACTTCAGAAACAGTATTCAACATTTATGAGCAAACGCATGAAACAAGACAAACAATGAAATGAAGCATGAAATATTAAGATATTTTTCAATATATATATATATATATATATATATATATATATATATATATATATATATATATATTTATTTATTTTTTCTAATATATATATATATATATATATATATATATATATATATATATATATATATATATATATATATATATATATATATATATATATATATATATATATATATATTTTTTTTTTTTTTTTTTTTAAATATATAAATTTTTTAACCAAATCTAGTCAAAGGGGCACAATAAGGATTAATGTATATATTCACAATAAAAAAGATCCATTTCAAAAATAGAAGCCCACTGAATAAAATCCTCTTTTAATACAGCAAGCTAAATATGAATTAAAAAAGCCCAAAATCACATACTTTGAGTATGTACCACATTTGACAAAGTATTTCTTTTGCGACTATAAAAATATGTTATTTTTATGAATTTGTGTAGTACAAATGTAATCTACACATAATACACCCGCCATGTTTGTACTGTCATGTGACTTACAACTAGATCAGCACACAACCATTTATGAATCCTCTCCATAGCCTAATGGTATAATAAAGCAACCTTTGTATACACTATTTAGAATCCGCCATAAGATATAGGTCATCTGGGAAATCTGGACATACTACTACTCATATCACATTCTTTTTAGCTTACTATATAGTAGAGAAGTTGGCATATTCAGATGCATCGGTTATCCTTGTCTAAACTGGAAGACTATATCCTGTTGTGTTCAAAATACATACTGTCTTCATGTAACAGAGCGAGTTGGATTGTGTGAGTGCATTCCCTGCCCATCCTCCACTGCTGTTCTGATTAAGAGATGATTACAGACGACAGAACAGCTGAGAGCTGCCACTCAAAAGCCCCAACTGAAGGCTGACAGCTCCATCACATCAGAAACAATCAATGGACAAATAAGATGACAACATTTAATCTCACACACATCAACCAACAACCAAAACAAGCCTTATCTTCCCCCTAATGCTTGCTGTTCTTTCTTCACATACAGTGGCACATGCTAACAAAAACACACCCACACAGTTTCTGTCACATCTTCATGCATACCACGATTCATAATTAAAGTGTAATTCTGGGCGCTGATCAAAGACCATATCTGTCCTCTTCATGTGTCTGAAGCTTTTATAACAAAGGCATGAGAGTTATTGTCATTCAGTCTGTTCTTTCGGCCTGCTTCTCCATTCTCCAGACATCCCATGAGACACTGACATGAAATAAAACTAAGATATCTCAGGAAAAACTCTTTGATCTCAGAAAAAGTGACAGCTACACTGCTCATTAAAGTTCACGGACATCTGTACTGTGACATGCAGTGCGAGACGGCTGACAGCTTAATGACTACACTGTTTAAGGACAATTCAATCCTGACCAGATGTGTGACCTCTCCTTCATTCTATTTTTGGCCTGTATGCCAGTTTATTGACAGGTGTAGTGTAGAGATGAAAGGAAATGACAAAAACCAAACATGAACTCCGATTACACACATAACTAGAACAGTTCAGTGTGTATGTGGTAACACACAAGTCACAGAAGAGCCTGAGTAGACACAGAAAATATGAATGGAGGACACTAAATACTGCAGCTTTAGGAAAAGAAATCAAACCCTTAAAAAAAAAAAACCTGATTATTACGTTTTTTTTTTTTTTTTCAAGAATGTGAATGCACAATAGGTTGGTATTTTTTTAAATATATTTAAGAATTATTATTTTATAGCCAAACCGCAACATAAAATAAAATAAAATAAAATAAAATAAAAATAAAAAATACGACTTGAGATCACACGATGCTTTCTGGAGTTCACTAGGTCAAATTATTTTACTGATGACCTAGAAATATCCTAAAACTTTTCCAGATTTTTAATGTGGTCTCACACTTCTGGACTCCACAGAGAGTTATGTGTTGGAAAAAAAAACAAGCTAATAAATCGTTTTATAATCTAAAGAGGGATGAGAGGTACAGCATAACAGTTTGTGGGTTGTACTGGGTGTAAGAGAAGCTTCTCTCCAATTCTAGTCCAGGATGTTGTTTCTAATGTGCCATAATGAATGATGTATAAAGAGCTCAAAACTGCTGCTCTGCCTCCCACTCCAACAAAAATCCACTTGGAGACACTGATTACTGGCAGCCTGACCCCATCCAAGAGGGAGAAAATGAGAAAGGAGATGAATTGCTTTGAATGTAACTCCATCACTGCAGAAGCCAAACTGAAGGTTACAAAGTTCTGAATCGGACAGCACTCTTGAACTGACCTCTGTAACACTGGTTAGGGTGTAATACTACATGTGAACCTTTCAAACACACAAACACTCATACATATGCATTCACAGCACACACAAACACTCCATTAGGTAAACGTGCACATAACATTTTAAACACTGATTCTCATTTCCCACAGTGCTGTTACTGTTAACTAAACTAAAAGTCTATTAAATGTTGTTGTTGCTGACTAAAATAAAGCAGAAATAAAACAAATATTAAATAAAGCATTATCTTGGCAACTATAGCTAAGAAAGAATTAAGTTGAAGTACTAAAAATATATATAAAATGATCACCATTTGAGGAAATTATATTTTAAACATTTCTGGATTATTTTAGCTGATTCATTTGCTTTGCTAAGATTTGTGCTTTTAAAAACTAGCATTTTATGTATCCTAAACACAAAAAGTTATTAAATACATATAATTGAATATATTACAAAAATGATTTTTTCTTTGAACTTACAGTATGTTAAAACAAAATTGTTGGTCGTGAAATAAAAAATGAATTAAAGATAAACAGAAATATTTTAAAATGTATTAAATTATATATTTTTTTATTAAAATGAAAACTAGAAATGTGAAAAAGCTACTGGATTTCTTGAGCAGTTGGTATTGCACTATAGGCAAAGTCAACATGGCTTTTTTTTTCCAATGGCAGATCCACAGATTCTTTCAGCAGGGGCGTTTTAGAAACTCCGTTTGGTATGGAGCAGTGCACTATCAGAGCGTGCAGGCAGGCACACGTTACTCCCTCGGGACATCTTCCTGTGAATAAGTGTGCAAGTCTCTCTCTCATCCTCAGTCATCTCATTATTGTCTGGAGAGTTCCTTCTATTGGCTCTGCAGTCATTGACTCGCACCGCTGCAGCAACTACTTCCGGCTAATCGTGCTTTTGTTAAATACATCCACTTAAAGGACTGCTGTGTGTGAAAAGAGTAGATTGGGTGAAAATAACAAAGAAAAAGATTCTAAATGTTTTCTTTCATAGCCATTAAAGCAATGTTTTCTGCCAACTGGCAGTGATACAATGTTGACTTATTGAGAGAGAGAAACACAGCGAGGAAAAAAAAGGAAGAGATGCAGGGTTGCAATACTCAGGTAGGGTGAAATGTGATCACCTATGGCAGAGGAGAACGAGACCAAACAGTCAAGTCATGCATGATAACACACAAACATACACACATCTGCTACTGCTATATCACTGCAGTCTCGCAGAGCATGAGATGTCTCCAAGTTAGAGTTAACCTTGCAGTTAGGGTGAAAGTGTGTGTGTATTACACTGTTTACACACACCCATCGCAGGGCTCTATGAGGATGAGGATTGAAATTCTTCATCAACACAGCACAAAAGTGAACACTTTGAATTAAATGTTCAGAACCATACTTAACCATACTTTTAATTCAACATTTATATATATAGCATATATATATATTGAGAGAGAGAGAGGGCCTTATTTTACGATCTAAACGCAAAGTGTAAAGCGCACGGCACAGGTGCACTCAGGGCGTGTCCAAATCCACTTTTCCTATTTTAACGACGGATAAACGGTTGGCAGGCCCGGGCGCATGGTCTAAACGGGTTGTCCCTATTCTCTTAATGAGTAATCTGTGTTTTTTGGGCGTAACGTGCAATAAACCAATCTCTCATCTTCCATTCCCTTTAAAGCTGCGGTAGGGAACTTTTGACGCTCTAGCGGTTAATAAACAGAACTGCTTGCGTATTGCGGAAGAACATCGTAGCCGGAGCTACTTCTCTCTGTTTATGTCTATGAAGAATCACAAAGGTACCGGGTTACTCCGCCGCGGTATCCCCGAATCAATCTAAAATAGTCAGAATATAAACACTTATTATAGGTGCACCCTAGTGATTCAGGACAAGCTAAAAACACGGTTTGGAAAATTGATTCATGGTGTACTCGCTTATTATAAATTGTTTCTGCATTTTGAACACAAAGAAAGTTACGGACCGCAGCTCTGATTGGTTGTTTTTTACCGGGAGCGATGGAGTTTCTGCAAATGGCAATAGGACCACTGGGAGGAGCCAGAGGAGCTTGATTTTTTTCACAGATTATCTGTCTCATATTCTACTGTCAGGACTAGGGGTGTGCCGGTTTCACAATTGGTGATGACGGTTATGACGTGAGTCAATAAGGGGGGGGGGGGGGGTGGATCTACCGTAGAGTGAATTGGTTGTTCTTGGAGATAGCGGGTTAACTCCGTGTCAGCGCGATCGGTAAAGGGGCAGAGATTTCAGACCTCCATTTATTAAGGAGATCGGTCACAAAACTCATCATCCGAGCCAACGTTTTTTGAGCAAATTTCAAAGCCGCACCCGCCCGCCATCCACTGATTGTTTTGCGGTCTATGGCCATGCAATGCTTTGCTGATGCGAGCCGGAAATAAAATGCCATTGTCTGTTCTTGAAAGGATGCAGCAAAGATATTTAATGCTAATGTATGAGGCATAGGCCTACGCTGAGTTTCATTTGCGATGAGATGTGCTCTAGTTCACAGTGCAGTGCAAGTGAACGCGGCGCGCTGGTGCTTCCATGTCGGTTATCATTGTCTGCTATATTTGCTTTTTATTTATTAAAATACATGCAATTGGTTGATGAAACATTTATTAAAATTAAGACAAAATTTGTACAAAACAAAATTCGTTTTTAAGAAAGGTTTTCTACAAAGCAAAATTTTATGAAGTGGTAGGCCTAAATATCATGTCTGACGATTTACAAAACTTCATTAAGTGGTAAAAACCATGTCTCCCGATATATTGCGCATCTTATGATCCTATCTAAAAAATGTTTGTAATAAATATTTTAATGACACGGTTTTGGCCGGTCTCACAGTTATATACGAACCGTCACACCCCTAGTCAGGACATAATGACAGGTTTAACAAATATGTAAAAAATATTTTTTTACAAAAGTTCCCTACAGCACCTTTAAGAGACAGTTGCGTTAATACCATGATGGATTTGATATTTAGGCCAGCGCAAAGACAGAACACGTCTCCGAGATGAAATTATAGTGTATTATATGGCCCAGAGAGAGAGAGAGAGAGAGAGAGAGATGCAGTATCCATTGACAAGGCTGCAAATAATCCTAAAAATGCTAAATTAGTAAGTAAATTTAATTTATATAGCACATTTAAACACAGTGTAGCTGACCAAAGTGCTGAACAGAGTATAAAAAAAATATATATAATAATAATAATAATAAAAAAAATAAGAATAATAAATAAATAAATAAATAAATAAATAAATAAATACAAAATAAGAATAAAATAACATGCAAGACAATATCCTAAAAACACAGTACTAGGATTAATATTAGATAAAAATGCCTGGGAGAAAAGACATGTTTTCTGAAGCCTGCAAGACATATACATTTTCATCTTAACAATGATATTACATCACCCTTCGTACAGCTGGGACAGAGAGAAGAGGGAATGAAAGGAAGAGGAAGTGATGAGGAAGAGGAGAGGAAGAGAGGGAACGAGAAAGCGTAGTGAAAAACAGTGAATGGTGAGGAAAAGGATATAAATGGGAGAAAAAGGTTTTTAAAAAAAGAGAAAGAAGAAATAAAGCAAAGAATGAGTGCAGGAACAGCAAACAGAGACAAAAGGCAGATAAATGTGAATAAATCGATTAGATTTGCCAGTGGTATTTCGCATTGAATTTCAAATTTAATCACCATAGAAATCTGATTTATTTAACTTAGAATTATGACTGTCCTTAAAGATACGATATTCAATTTCTGCATTACTTCCAAACACAAAAATAAATGTGTTTTCACACAAGTTTTCATAAAAAAAATAAAAAAATAAAAAAAACACACTTGCTGTGTGGGGCTCAAAAGAACAGAGCAATATTTTGAAATCTCCACAGAGCTACTAAATTCATGGTTGCAACAGCAGATTCTGTTAGGATAGAAATAAACACTAAGTAAATAATTAAAGGGGAAGTGTGTTTGTTTGTATTTATTTATTTTCCATCCAAACATTCTAGACAAAAATACTCCTGAATATGCAAGCAGAAACATTCAATGTTAGAAGCGTATTATTTTCCCAACTTAAAAATAGAGAGGAAATAAGGAGAGGTAAAAGAAAAAGGGGAAAAACACAGTGAGAGGTGGCTGACAGAAATATAAGGAACTTCATTTTCCAGACACAAAGTGGCAACAATGTTGTAAGTTACAGACAGAGCATAAAACAACCCGACAGCACAGGGCAGACAACACACTAAGCTCTAAGAGTTCATGTGAAGTGCAGTAAAGTTAGACTGAATTGTGAAGGAAGAAAAATAAGCTCAGAGTAAAAGAAATCCACGCACACACACACACACACACAAAGCATTTATTCAGCACTGACTACAAAGAAAAGAACCATAGACGGGGTGGTCTGACCAATAGGAAACTGTCTGACTGTTATCTCCCCCTAGAGATGACAGACAGCTGTCAATCAAAGCATTAGGCCATCGGTCTCATCACAAGATTGCCTGAGCAGTGGGATTGGAGACAGAGGAACTCATCAACTCCCTACTGCTACACACACACACACACACACACACACACACAGACACAAAGCATCCCGAACAACTCCCACACACATTCTGCATGCATAATACCTGTCAAAAACTGCAACTCTGAACTTTTTATTAAACAGACACACAAAACAAACATATACAAAAGGACTGGACTGTTTTTTTTTTTTGCTTTTTTGCTTTTTGATGATATCTGAGATTTACAAATATTAATATTAATGTGTTTTCTATTAAACTTATTTTAGTCATAAGAAATGTGTTTATTCAAGACGATTTCAATGGTAATAATAAAAAATTCATATTTTAAACATCAAATATAATTTAAAAATCTTATTAAAAGGCAATTTTCCACACAGTTCACAATACATTTGAATAAACAGAAATATTTACCTACATACTTATATAAATATATTTAATACAACATTTAATACACCACGTTCAAAAGTTTGGCTTAGTATTGTAAATGGGTTTGAAAGAAGTCTCTTATGCTTTCCAAGGCTGCACTGTGTCCATAAAAAAATAAATAAAAATAAAACAGTGATACTGTAAAATATTATTATGATTTTAAATACGTTTTCTATTTTAAAATATTTTAAATTGTAATTTAATCTATATATGTGTGTGTGTGTGTGTGTGTGTGGGTTTTCCAATAAATAAAAAAGATAAATAGATTTATTATAAAGAACAACATTTTTCAAAATAGAAATCTTCCATAACATTATAAATGTCTTTACTGTCACCTTTGATCAGTTTAATTTGTACTTGCAGAATAAAAGTGTTATTATTAATTAAATTAATACAAAGCTTACGGACCCAAAACGTTTTAACAATAGCGGTCGAATTCAATGCTAGGACTTCCATGAACTATCTGTGTGTTGACTAGCAAGTAACTGAAACCAAGTTTGAAATATATTCAAAGCAAAATGTCTGAACTGAAATGAGTGAGTTGACTAAACATCTCTGAAGCTCAAGTATAAAACTTTATTACACAGTGTAATATTAATGAGTCTCAGACCAGGAAGGATGGAAAAAACTAATCTAATGGCATGCTCTTTAAACTTTATGGCTAAATAAAGTGCACATTAATTCACAATGTTGCCTAATTTTATATCATCATCAAAATCATGACTACAGTATATTGCAAATATATTACCCTGCTCTAACACTCAGTGTACTAAAGATCTTAACACTTACAAGGATGAGACTAAGAGGAAAGGGGCATTTCAGAGCCGGTTTTTCGTCTCCTTTCATGCATTGGTACACCTCCCTCTGCCTCGAGAGCCTGATTTGAGCTTTTTGCAACACTCTGATGATCTAAGGAAGTCTAGCCACATATGTGTGTGTGCTCAATCCAACAGCCAACTCCTTGCATGCCATATAACAAGCTCACAAAAACATCTGTGATTACCAAAAAGACCTACACCGGTAAAAGCAAGCCCTCGCGGAGGGAAAGGAAAAGATGTTGCGTTGCAACCAATTAAAATCCTTTGCACTCTGTGACAAAGGGGGCCAAATTGGATGAGTGTGGCGCTGAATGGAGGGTGATGACTCAATCTCTTTTAGAGCTGCTGGAGCCTTGTGCTCTCTCATTTTCCCCGATTAGAGCAGACCCAGAGAGCAGCTCCCTTGTTAGGGAGAGAGACAGAGGGTGCGGTAATGTACACTCCAGAGCAAATGCATGGAAGTGCTCTGAATTGAGCTGGAAGATTTTAGGTTCTGAGAGCATGTCACTTTTGACAGAAGGATGGATGTGGAGGAGGGAGAGAGAAACAAACATTTGAGATACTGATTGGTCAGTCAGTTGAAGTCAGACTATAACGGTCAGGTATCTCAGAAGAAAGGTACAAAACTATCAGTACACAGCAAAAAACGTTGGGTTACACTTATTGGGTCAATGTGTTGGGTTATCTTAAAATTTGTTGGTTAATTTTCTTTTCGTCGTTGGGTTATTTTTAGTTATAACTGTTGGGTTAAATTATATGTTTCCCGCTTCACTCCTGTTCAAATTTTAACGGTCCAGTCAGAGACTCAGCGCGGACATCAGCGGCAGCCTACGTGATTATGAAGGGTAAGTAACTGTTAATATAATCGTATGATGTATATAACTGTCACAACATTAAGTAATGTGTCGGATACGTTAATTATTGTTTTTTATACTTTAAAAAAGTCTTAATTCCCTTTAGTCCATTTGTTTCCCCCAGATAATCATATCGATTGTAAATTAATGCTATTCCTGTTTGTACGCCAGTATAAATACACTAAAAGATTTAGACAAGTATTACTTAAAAGTTAATAAAAATGTTAGAAAAGCCGCACAGACCATTTATCGGCTCGGACCAGTGAAAGAAGCTTCTCGAGCGAGCTCTGAGCTCACACACATCAGTCATGCGACAGAACAGACTCCGCGAGAATCGTTTGAATGAACCTGCAATTTTCTTTTATAAAAGTTCAAAACCCAGACGAAAGAAGAGCGCGAAGTCGTGAGGCAATCCGCTCTTTCAGGGGAAATTTATACCAGTGCCCCAAATTTACATAACGTTACTCCTACAACTAACCTTTAAGAGGGGAGCTAAAAAAAGAAGTCATATTCGTCTCAGCGCACCAGCACTAATTAATTGTACTGTAAAAGTGTTTTTATGATTTAACGTATTCATATTGAATATTGTTATGCATCTATTGGAATACCCTATAATTACAGCAGTTTCTCTTATGAAGCTAGATTGATTGACATGTTTTTTTTAAATGTGTTGTACTAAATGTGTTTATACTTATGTTTTAGACAATGGACTTTTTTCGTGAAGGAAAAAAGGCAATAATAGAATTTCTGCCTGTTAACTGAAACATTTCAAGGTAAGTATCCTATTTAAATCACTGATACATACATTTTCAATTTTACTTAGACCTATGACTTCCAAAAATTATGAAAAAGGACAAATGAGGTGAAATAAGTGTATTGTTGCATTCCGTCCAACAAAGCTTCCTTTCATTTACAGTGTACTTTTGTTCCTCCCTACAAGTCAAAATCAGTTTGGGGTATTGGGTGGGAAAATTTACTCACATTAGCCACAAATATAGCCACATTTTCTGGAGGGAGTGAAAACTGGTTTAGTCTGTCTCTTAGTGCAAATGATAGTAGATCCCCACAAAGACTGTAAAAATTTAAACTGAGCTTATTTATTTATTTTTATTTATTTTTTTGTCTGTAAAATCTCTGTACTTTTGTCATTAGGCCTTCATGCAGAAATTGTCTTTAAACCCTTCCTGCCATCTGCACCATACCACACAAATGGAAAAATGGTCTGCACATCATACACGGAAATGAAGTTGTCCTTCATTGACATTCAACCTGTAAGTAAAAGCAACACTTAAAATTACAGTGCCCTGTGTAGTCAAGTCACCTTTATTTATTTTGTACAAGACACACGTTGTACAATACAAATAGTTCCAAGAAGATATTTTGAATAAAAAAAAAAGATGACAGAATTTTCATTTTTGGGTGAATTATCACTTTAACCAATTTAAATTCGCTATAGCTTTTAACTCATTTTAATTCACTCATTTGTAAAGTGAGTGTATCAATGAAACATCATCACAATGCATGTTAACTGATTTTTCTTATTATTATTATTCTTTTAAGGTTGGCACTAATTAGTGCTGTACTTGAATCATGAGACAAGCCAGAATCCACATGTCCTGGTGCTTGGTGACAAGGAAAACTCCTCCTTAGTTTTAAACGGGGAGACGATGGAACAGGAGATGAAACTACAAGCAGTCGATCGGTGTTTCAAACTTTTCTTTGTATATGACATCTACTACCTAAAGCCTTCTGCTCATATTTGAGAGTTTTTGGAACACACCGTCTTTAATAGTTTCTTCTGCACACTGTCTCCTCCTTAAAAACTTTGTAATTAGTAATCAATAAAAAAAAATATATATATATATTTTATTGATCATCAGTAGGTCCAGCAATATATTTTTATTATTATTACTTGATTTTATGATTATTTTTTGTTTTATTATATGTTCATTTTATTTGAAAGTTGTAATATTTGCCAAGTATGGTAGACCATATACGGAATCGGCGCTCTGCATTTAACCCATCCAAGTGCACACACACAGCAGTGAGAAGTGAACACACCACCGGAACAGTGGGCAGCTATAGATCCAGCATCCGGAGAGCAACTGGGGGTTCAGTGCCTTGCTCAAGGGCACTTCAGCCATGGGTATTGAGGGTGGAAGAGAGCACTGTTCATTCACTCCCTCTCACCTAGAACTCCTGCCAGTACCGAGACTCAAACCTGTGACTTTCGGTTTACAGGTCCAACTCTCTAGCCATTAGGCCACAGCTGTGAACTGTATTTGCACATTTGTGTGTTTTGATATGAATATGAATCGACACATTTGTACATCTTGAAAATGTCAGTTGTATTTTTACATGTTCTTGTACATTTAAATCAAATATTTTAAAATATATTTGTAAATGTGTTACTTGCATATTAAAATAAAATCTGTAAGTTACAACAAAGTAGTCTCAAAATATGGTTGTATTAAGTAAATTTTAATAAAAATACTGATGTTAATTAATGTAAATAATTAACTCAACTGTTGGGTAACTTTTAACCCAACAGGATTTTAACCAAATGGGTTGGGTTGAAATAACCCATAGATGGGAAGGTGCTATACCAACCCCTAGTTGGGTTACAAGTTGGGTTATTTTTAACCCAACATTTTTTAGTGTGTAACTTTTCAAAAGGTAATAATTTGTCCTTTTAGGTACTAAAACAGTATATACTTTTAAAGGACTAATGTGTACTTTTAAAGTATTAAAAGGTACTAATTTGTACCAAAAACAGTTAATACGATGTTTCTTTTAGCCTTTGTTTTTACTTTAGGGGACAGTGACAGCTTTGTGCTATTTTCAGAGAGTGAAAACAGGTTAAAATAAACTTCCCAATGCTGAGTTCTTTGGAAGGTTGCGTCAAGCAGCAGGTGCTTCAAAACAACCAGGAAGTTAGACTAATGTCTAATATATGAAACACAAACTTAATTCAAGCTCTATTATCTGAAAATACAACAGAATATAGGTGGCACTTTAAAACTTTAAATTAAAAAAAGTGTAAAACTTTTTTTAAACTGTTACTATATTCATTTTGTAATGTTACTATTTAATTGCTGTAAAAGACTTTCATTATAGTCTTTTAATATACAAGTCTTTGCAACTGATTCTTTTTTTTTTATTTTTATTTTTACTTCGTATGAGAACAGTTGTAAGTACAGTTCTAGAAGTCTTTCATGTGGACGTATATACAAATTAATTTACATATCACCTCAGTGATAAAACTCATGGATTTGGATGGCAATTTATTCACAGTGGAAGAGCGAGTTCTGTGATCCTATGAACCTGGGAACGTGCTGCTCATGTGGTCAGTCACATGATTGTCTGCTGTAAATAAAATTAAGTTTTTAACTAATTTTGTAGTTAAATAATTAAATGCGTTATACAGAACTGTTTATAATAATACACATTTTTAAATGATTTTGCTGCTGCTGCCATAATAAAGACCCATTTTGAATGTTTATGTGCTTTTCTTCTTTTTCTGCTTTCAGACACTGTGGTGGAGCAGTTATGAAGAATTATTTTTTTAAATACTTTCAGGCATTTCAGTAATAAATATGTATTTAGTTAAAATCACTTACGTCCCCCTGAGAAACAATTATCATCCGAATAGGGCTAATGACCACTTTAAAACACTAAAACATCTATCATTATTTAATCACTCAAGTTGTTCCAAACTTGAGTTTCTTTCTTCTGTGAAACACTAAACAAGATATTTAACTGTTTCTGGGGTCCAAACAACCATCGACCCAAATGACTTTCATTGTTTGGATAAGACACATGCACCCTCCGCCCTATATCATCCTCTTATCCCTCTCACCCCACTCTTCCTCTGCTGAGGCACGCAGAGGTGCCAGACCCCAGAGAGCTCCACAGGCCTCGGCCATCTAAAGCAGCTAAACAAAATCCTCTGAAGATACTGAAATGTCAATCCCTCCACGTTGACCCCTCCCCTCAGCCAGTCTCCCTCTGACACACACTCGTGAAAACATTGGGGCTTTGTTGAGTAACTCTGGAAAGTGTGTTCTGGTGTAAAAGAGCTGCAATCGATCAAAGCAGAGCTGTCCAAACGAAGATCTGAGAGAAGATGTGACCCAAATCTGCCCACTCTTTGTTTGGGTCTTATTCATGGCTGGTTCAAAATATATATTTACCCTCAAAATTTCAGATCCACAGTATTAAATGTTGTATGATGCACTTTACAAAAATACTATGTGTCATGGGCGATTGTTCTGAATGAAGCTCTTACACATTCATGTAGCAGATGGAGTTGTTTATCTACCACAGATAATACACCAAAAAAATAAGTCTCTCATCCATGCTGACAAAAAGCCTTTACAAATCATAGGGGTTGGAATGCAATCAGATTTATTTTAGTTTATAAATTCATATTGATTTAATTTTGGGGAAAAATGCCTCAAAAGATGTTTAGTTTAATTTGTAGCATGTACTGTGGCACAAACCAACTTTCAAATGCACCAAGGCCTGGGTGGTGTGACTGTATGTTTATAATATATAATAAAAAAATTGCTATAACTTTAATAGCATTCTATGTGAAATCACGCACCTGATGGAATTTACTGCTGATTAGAGAAACGGCTTTAATGACGAAATGCGTATTAATCATCGGCTGATTTATATTGTGCCCCTCCCCCTCCTAATATTTATATTTAGAAAATAAATATAAATAAATATATTTATGAACATTTATATTTTGTTTAGCTCCAATCAAACATAAATAGACATAACCAATCAAACATAAATAGACATAAATAAATTCAAATAAAATGTTCTGTATTAAATGGTGTATGAGGCACTTAGGATAAAAGGTAATTTATCCTATTCGATTACCTGTTTAATACACTGGATTATCCAAGATTAAAACATGCTTATTTAATAACATTTCATGGACCTTATGAAAAATTTTTATAATGTCCATAAAATGAATAATCAGCGCTCTTTTCCACCCTCAATAACAGGACTGAGGTCAGACCCTTGAGCAAGGCACCGAACCCTGCTCCCCGGGTGCCACAGCAATATGGCTGCCCATTGCTCCGCCTGCGTGTTCACGGTGTGTGTTTTTGTGAATATGGGTCACCATACTTGGCCACACGTCACTTCACATTAATTTCACTTACTGCTCACATCTACAGTATTGTGAACCTGTCGAGAACAGTAACAGTGATTTAGGCAAAAATTCATTCAGTGTTGGAAATGCATGTTATCTTTCGACAAGACTTTCAGCAGAAAGTGTAACATACACACTTCTGTTTGAGTCTCAGAATGGCCAAATCTCAGGCGATTAACTGTCCTGTCCAATATATCAGTCTATCACTAGCATCAGTGAGATTATTGGAAGTTTTATTGCTTGTACCTTCAGGGCTTAGCTTATATGTTGAAGCTGTCATATGAGCCAGTGTTTATGCGATCTCCATGGTCTCTCTTCATGTATCTGTGTTCAAGTCAAAAAACACTAGTCTACCTCGCTGCCATCTCACTTTACCGTGAAGAGCTCCATGCAAGCAGAGAGCATGAAGGGACTGAGGCCCTTGGTGTTTTGTGAGACAATATAATATAAAACAGCCACTGACCTTTATGAATATTGCATTGGTGACAGCAAGGGCACACTCTCACCCCCACCCTAAACTAAACCTGTTAGCCAATCCCTCCTCTCGCCCTCCCAATGGGAACTATTAAACTTCCTCTCAGGATAAGGGCCCATGGTGTCTCCAGGCTACAGAGAGGGTCTGTGGAGCTTTACAACGCATGGTTCACAGCCGGCAGCGTTGGCTCTTAGCCAGTGTAGGGTTTAAGACCACAGGTCCAGGAGAAGTGCACCCTGACCAAATGGATTTCCCTGTATTCGACAAGGAGGCTTTGGGCTGGACTTTATCGGCCCACTGCAGACCCTGATGGGAGGTTCGCCTGGAAAGTAGAGGTTGCTTGGCATCTTTTCTTGAGAGGCCACAGGGAAGGAGGTCCCACGGGGGACAGGAACTCCTCCAGCCTGGGATCTCCTCCACAGGTGATTAGACACAAAGTTTCTACACACTTGTTAACCTTTGTGGGTTTGTTCATGGCTGCATATGCATTTCTCACTGATTTCTTCTGGCAAATTCAGATTATTGTGCATATAGTAAGAAGGGAAGCTGTTTAATTTAAGCTTATTGCATTATACGTTCGACAAAATGTAATACAAATTTGGGATTTCTAAAATCAAAACGTGGAGATGGGCAGCATGACCAAAATATTATACCACAGTTTCAGTCATTTTATATAACTGAACCATTCACAGTATTTACAGAAAAAAAAAAAAAAAAAAAAAAATTAAGTCGAAAATACAACAAATATTATTATAGTAAGTTTAAAGTTTTTATAATTCAAAATTTCCTGTTCATTTAAATGTTTTACTTGCCATTTCTTTCAAATTTATTTTTACCTTTTACGAAAATACAGTGGAGGTCATTGGGAACAGAAACTTTTGGATTTGTTAACAAAGTACTTCAAAATATCTTCTTTTGTTTCCCACAGTAAAGAAGAAAGTCATACAGGTTTGGAACGTCAAAAAAACGGTGACAGAATTTTCATTTTTGGGTGGACTATCCATTAAAATTTATGAAATGTGTTAAAATTTCTTTGAACTATGTAACAGCTATTTGAAAATATTGAAGAGAATTAAAATGTCTTTCCTTATTCAAGTACACAGGAGCAGTAGTTGCGTGCCATAGAAACACCTACACAGAACACATCTGTCCGGGGGTTTTACTGAGATGGCTGCCATGTGACCCGATTTGGTTGCTGCAAACTGCTCTCAGAATGATCAGAATGCTTATATTTCATTTCCGCGGACAGTTCAACAAAGGGCCAATAAATACAGAATGTGCACATTCAAAACGTGCAGCACTGATCTCAGCCTCTAGTCAGTTAAACTCCTTTGTGTTGGCTTGCAATCACACCCGACTCTAATCACAAAGCTCAAAAACACAGCTGCCTCCGAGACTGTACATCACAATAAAGTAATAGCACTTCCTCTGAGAGCTCCAGTTAACCTTGAGCCTGTGCTGCACGAGGGAGAGATTAATGGTGTGTTTATTGAGAACGGAACAGGAGAACAGAGGAAAACGAAGTTAGAATATGCAATACACATATAAATTAAAGATTTGTGTTATGGCTACCCACACAACTTCAAGCAAAATAGAAAAAAACAAGGATGGCATGTTTCAGAGGAATATGATTTATACCCGAGACCCAGGTCCAAAATTAACAAATTAAAATTAATATGAAATAATAATCAAATTAAACAATTAATTCATTAATACATAATAAATGATTATATCTATTACACATTTAAAAATAGGTAATGATTTATTTGTTCTTAAAAAAAAAGAAATCCTAATATATGTCCTGAATTTATTTTTATAGAAACAGGTTCATGGCTGGCAAATGCGCTGGCAAATGCTCTC
The DNA here is from genome assembly GCF_023724105.1 of Carassius gibelio. Lineage (NCBI taxonomy): Eukaryota > Metazoa > Chordata > Actinopteri > Cypriniformes > Cyprinidae > Carassius > Carassius gibelio. The sequence goes on along the minus strand of NC_068389.1, from coordinate 19,435,501 downwards.
GATTCACTTGTTTTGGCAGGTGTGGAAAAAAGTTAATTTGGGCTCTGGCTGAAGGGGAAAAGGAGAGAAAGAAAGAGAGAAAACAGACTACTGAAAAGGTGTGCGAGACAAAGAAAGAGTCATTTTTGGCAGAGAGAAAGCAATTGTGTTGGAAAGACTATCAAATAATGAAAGGCGCAGGAGTGGAGTGCCAAATAAACGCTCTGCAATTTACTCTTAATGGAAAGCAAAATCTGAGTGCGTAAAAGTCTTGATGAAAGAGATCTCCTCCATTAATAAACATGCAGCTCCTGCGCTGCTTTTTTCAGCCTTTGTGTTCCGGCACTCTGGGATCATTGAAGGATCTGAGCAAGCGCTGATGTGAGGGTGAGCCTGTGTGGCTCTCCACAGTATGTATATGTGTGTGTGTGTGTGTGTGTGTGAGAGAGAGAGAGAGAGAGAGAGAGAGAGAGAGAGAGAGAGGCTCAGCGGGTCTGTGTTAATCTGGGGGTTGTGTTGTACTGTAGAGGCATTTGATGATATAGGTGAGGGTCTAACACTCTAATTGATTTCTGAAATGTGTGTACCTGGCATTTACATAATACTGTTTACATTGTGTGTGTGTGTGAGTGTGTGTGTGTGTGTGTGTGTGTGTGTGTGTGTGGCAAACTCTATGGAACTGACCCGTCACACAAACCCACACCAGCTGTTCACTAAGCCCTGTTTGACTCCAGATGCTGCTCTTATACAACTTACTTTTGTAATTGGTCAGCACTAAAAATGGACTGGGTGCTCATGGGTCGACATGCACACACAGCCTGTGTACATTGTGTACTAGATATTTTCTAGCTTCTAAACAAACCCTCACACAAACCTTTCTGCATTGAGACATTATTTACTATGTAAATAAGCCATTTACCTCATGGGGACCATTGGATGGAGGTAATTTCAGGTTTTACTATCCTTACGGGGGCGCTTAATGTCGTCCCCACTATATAAGCAAAACCTGATTCACAGATACACACAAACAAAACAAGGTGCATTCTAGAAGTAAAATGACATGTTTTTTTGACATAGTCTTACTCTAAAAATAGACATTATCACATTATGCAAGTGAGACTATGTTTATTCATTATTATCCGTCTTTTTTGTTATGAGCCCACAAAATAAACACAAAACCAACATTAGCAAAAGTATTTTTTTTACATCAAGTGGCCAAGTCAAGGCCAAAAAAACAAGCAAACAAACAAACAAACAAAAAACCTTTTCATAGTCATGAAAACAAGAGTTGTTATTACTATTATCACTATAACCTCCATTTATGTGCAGAACATTTAGTCTTCAACTATAAAAGGGACATAATCCACTAATAGTGGATTTGTAATTGTATGGTTTCTGTTGTTCAGCACAAAGCCACAATAAAAGGACCATCTCAATTAATGGGAAAAAAGGTAAATGTTTTGTGCATTTTTTAATAATACGCATGTGTACAATTATGAATCAACTAATCCAAAATAAAACAACCACTGACCACTGTTTCTGATCTCAGTAAAGAGGACATGAACATCTTTAATCCCACATGGTATGGAAAGAAATCAATGACACCAGGATGCAATGAAACTGAGAAGCACTAAGATGAATAAGCTGCTTTGTCAAAACCTCATTTGGAGATGAGTGAAAGCATCTGCTGCAGTATTACTGAGAGAGGACAGTGTCCTCAAATACGGTCTCTACCCACATTAGGAGCATGACACCACTCACAGACAAAAACATGAAACCAGCATGCTCCATCCACATTACACCGACAAATGCAAAAGCTGCAATGTGAAAAAGCAGCACTAACATTTATTTGACAGTGTGTACTAAACTGTCTCTTGCTAAACAAATTTTATCCTGATAAAAAAAAGTGAACTTCGGCTCACTGATGCACTTTATTTGCTTTATTTGGAAAACAGGGAATGATACTAGGTAAATACTAGTGTAATTTTTGTACGGAGAACATACCTGGGAGGCTGGTGGATATGTTGACCTGTGTGTAGAACCTTTTGTTGGGGAGTAACTCCGAGACGCCGTTTCGGGCCTCCACGCTGAAGGAGTAGTTGGTGTTGGGCAGCAGGTTCATGATGGTGACTGTGCGCTCCGTCAGGCCGCTCTGCTGTGGTACGAACCCCATGCTGGCTCCGCAGGGTTCACACTGCATCTGAGGGGCCCGCGGGGGGCCGACGCATCGCCGGCAGCCTATGCTGTAGGTGAGATCCCCTCGGCCACCTGAGTCATTCGGAGCGGCCCACTCCAGAATAAGCGTGGACTGTTTGAGGGTGTAGACCAGATCACGAGGTGGAGAGGGTGGGCCTGTGTGCCAAAAGAAATATATAAATAAATAAAAAACAAACATACAAATGAAGCCCGTAATGCTGGATTAAAACAAAAAGTGTTCAATACCACTGCCACAAAAAAAAAAAAAAAAAACCTTCATAAGCATTAAATAAATGTCATCTGAACATACTCTAATTAACAGGATGATAATAACCCCTCAATGAACTGTAATTCTTTTTTAATAATTTAACCCAATTAGCTACAACTGCGTAGAGCTTAATGGAGATTTAGGCTTAAAATCACTTGAGAGGAAATGAACACAGGCCATGGAAGACAGTCAAAGAGAGATGATGGAGTATTGAGGGTACTGGCAAAGATGAACACAGCTCTCATGCACTAGCAAAAAGTCAATTCATTCAAATACAGGGAGAGGAAAACCTCCTTCATGTAAATGTGCCAACATTACAGTAGTACAGTAGTTTGACCAAAGCTGCATCGACTGAGTGGTGCACTCTGTTAAGCCGCTGGTTCTGAACCTCTGAGGTTGTAGGTTTGAATGCTGGGTGTATAATGTTTGAGCAAGGCACTGAACCCCCAACTGCTCCTCGGGCACCACATCATAAATGGCTGCCCATATATATATACCCATATATATATGCCCATATATATTATAGCAATTCAACACAGCAATAGACAGCAATACCACTAACTGCGTTTTTTTCAGATTTGTGATAGCCTATAAAAAGCATTTGATTTCATGGTAAGATCAAGGACCTTAAAGCAGCTGTATAGAACTGAATGGCTTGCTGCAATGGCATTCACAACTACTTCCCCCAGAAGCAGCAACTTATTTATGGTGAATAATGTGGGCAGAATGAATGACGGTCTCTAAGAGAAAGAGAGAGGGGGTGTTAAAAGAGGGGCGGGGAGGAGGAGAGAGATCAGATGTGTTAATTGCTGCTGTCCTGCAACGCGAGACTGTTCTGTTGACTCTGGGAGGACTGGGTCAAGGCTGGAGCCCTGTGTCTCTAATGCCGTTTGTCAGACAAGAATCTGTCAGCAGCAGGAAGCCATGTAAATGTCACCGGGGCTTTAAGCTGCCCATCATCAGCTCAGGCCAAGAGCACTACAGGTGCCTCCCGCTGCCCTTAAACACACAAACACATCCACACTGCAAAGATGGACTCAATATGCTGCAATGAGAGAAACTTCCACTGTTTACTTGTATATGCAAAACTAGTGAAATAGGACAAATAATATTATATTATAATACTATAAGACTAAATTAATTAGTAATTATTATTATTATTATTACATTTTATATTAATCTCAGTATATTTATACGTTTTCTATTTAAAAACAAAGAATTACCTGAATAAATTTAAATTAATATTATTCACTACATAACTTACTAAAACAACTAATACATATTAATGAAATAAGATAAAAAAGACTAATAAAAAATAAAAAATAAAATAATAAAACAATAAATAAAATTATTGTATTAAAATATACAATACAATTGAAATAAAATAAAAACATTATATTATATTATATTATATTATATTATATATTATTTGATATTTGCAAGTTTGCTTGTGATATCTTTCTTTTAACTAAATGCCACTTCCAATAAATTCCACCACAACAATTTGAACTGATCTGAATGAACTGTGGGAACCAAGTAATGGTATAAATCAGTATAATCGAAAGCATCATAACTGGTGCTGCAAAGCATTTCTGAGTGCCTGATTGTTCTTTGGTACATGCATTTGTTAATTTTTAATTTGAGATCTAGGCTTCTGAAAAAAAAAAGTGTGTGCATGGAATAATTTAGATGTGTGCAAGAAGCGTTGTTTTATTAAAGGCTCTAAAGGCTTATGCAATGGGTCCACGTGTGGCCATGAGCAGTGAGGAACAGCTGCAGTTAGGATACATCCACCACAAGACAGGACACCCACACACACAGAGCAGCGCTTTATCACTTATGTTAGCACACACACACTAGGATACCGACACAAACACAGGCATATTACCAAAACAGAACAGCACAGAAAATACACATAGAAGAGTAATGCAATCCATATCATGTCACCTCCTTTCAAACCTTGGTCTTCAGTAATTTAAAGTCATTATAGACATTCCTCTCTCGCTATAATAATCTGGTGGCATCTGCTCATAACAGTGACTGTAGAATATATACTAATTAACATGATAACAGAGTCTTTGTCTCCTTCATATAACAGCAGCCTAATCAATACAGTTATTAATGGTGTAAATAAAAGTCATTAGCACCCAGAGAACAATTCAGCCCAGAATAAAGGGCTGGTCACACAAGAATTGAAAGGATAAGTGTGTGATTTCCATATTTGTCTGAAAGAACTGCTTGAGGGTAAGTAAATCATGGGGTATTGTTCATTTTTGGATGAATTATCCATTTCAGTTAAGGTATGGGGTAGGATTAAGGGATTTAAAATTTGCAGAACAAGGCATTAATATGTGCTTCATAATTACTAATAACGAGCCAACATGCTCTTTATATCCTTGTAATATGCATGCTAATAAGCAACTAATTATTAGTGAGAACTGGTCTACATTTACATTTACATGTATGCATTTAGCATACAAGCGACTTACAGTGCATTCAGGATATACATTATTATTATTATTTTATTCATTTTTTTTTACCTGACGTGTTCCCCAGGGAATCGAACCCACAACCTTTTGTGCTGCTAACACAATGCTCTATCACTGAGCCACAGGAACATATAAACTAAAATATCTATAAACTAAACTAATCTATAAACTAAAGTGTTACCATACAGTATAGACTATGTATAGTATATACCATACTGTATACATCACTTAACTGTACACACAACAAACAAACATTCCCGTTGGCAGCATTAAACCCCACAGTAAACAAAATTAAACCAGGAAACAACAGGACTAGATTGTACAAACATGAGAAGACGCATAAATAAATACTTGTGCACAAATAACTACACGTGCAATGCACACCAAGCATTCACCGCACAGAGAAGTCTTACGTGTACAGGGTGCAGATGGAGGGTCCAGTGGAGTTCTGAAGTGGTCCTCCTCGCACACACACAGCACAGAGCCCTCTTCTTCAGCCTTACTGTTAGCTGGACACGGGAAACACTCTTGCTGCCGTGACGACATCTTGTAGGTGCCTGGGGGACAGGCTGGCAAAAGAGAACACACAGCAAAGAATCCATTACAGAGTCTTGAGACAACAAATACTGTAGCTTCTGGTTGCAGAATTAAATACAACCCTGAAAAATGCCATTACGTACAACCTGAGACCAGAAAAGAGTACATGGCTTTAGACCTTATTAGCCAACATAAAAGATTAACTTGGGAGTATAATATGCTACTTGAAGGGGGAGGGGGGGACACATGCCACTGTGCCTCCAGGAACAAAATCTTTTGAAATTAATATATTACACATTATTAAGGGGCTATTTGTTGCCTGTACAAGCAATAAATTATGGAAGCTCATGCTTGTGAAGTAACTGCTATGCGACTGTATGAGGGAACAGAGCACTTGTGCAACAATGAATCACAACAATTATTAATTTTGGGGCTATAGGAAAGAAAAGAAAGCCCTGAACCTTTATGGTAGACTCAATTGTCTCACTAAGAAAGACAATAGCTAGCATACAGGTGCATATCAATAAATTAGAATGTTGTGGAAAAGTTTATTTATTTCAGTAATTTAACTCAAATAGTGAAACTCGTGTATTAAATAAATTCAATGCACACAGACTGATGTAGTTTAAGTCTTTGGTTCTTTTAATTGTGTTGATTTTGGCTCACATTTAACAAAAACTCACCACTTAAACAAATCAGAATACTTCATAGAACAAAAAAAAAAATTTAGTGAATTGTTGGCCTTCTAGAAAGTGTGTTTATTTACTATATATGTACTCGTTTTGCTTTAATGACTACCTAAATTTGGCGTGGCATTGAGGTGATCAGTTTGTGCCACTGCTGAGGTGGTATGGAAGCTCAGGTTTCTTTGACAGTGGCCTTCAGCTCATCTACATTTTTTGGTCTCCTGTTTCTCATTGTCCTCTTGACAATAACCCATAGATTCTCTCTGGGGTTCAGGTATGGTGAGTTCGCTGGCCAGTCAAGCACACCAACACTATGGTCACTTAACCAACTTTTGGTGCTTTTGGCAGTGCAGGCAGGTGCCAAATCCTACTGGATGAAATCAGCATCTTTAAAAAGCTGGTCAGCAGAAGGAAGCATGAAGTGCTCCAAAATTTCTTGGTTAATGGGTGCAGTGACTTTAGCTTTCAAAAAACACATTGGACCAACACCAGCAGATGACATTGCACTCTAAATCATCACAGACTGTGGAAACTTAACACAGGACTCTAGGACCTTGATTTCCAAATGAAATACAAAATTTGCTCTCATCTGAAATGAGGACTTTGGACCACTGGGCAACAGTCCAGTTCTTCTTCTCCTTAGCACAGGTAAGATGCCTCTGACATTGTCTGTGGTTCAGGAGTGGCTTAACAAGAGTAATACCACAACTGTAGCCAAATTCCTTGACACATCTGTGTGTGGTGGCTCTTGATGCCTTGATCCTTGTGAAGTTCACTCAAATTCTTGAATCTATTTTGTTTGACAATGCTCATAAGGGTGCGGTTCTCTTGGTTTGTTGTGCATCTTTATCTTTTTCCTTCTACTCAACTTTCTGTTAACATGCTTGGATACAGCACTCTGTGAACAGCCAGCTTCTTTGGCAATGAATGTTTGTGGCTTACCCTCATTGTGAAGGGTGTCAATGATTGTCTTCTTCTGTTAGATCAGCTGTCTTTGGAACTAGATGTTTTTTTATATATAATAAAATATATGTACACATTTTTTGTTACTTGCAAAAACCAAACAAAACAAAGATAAAGCACAAAAAAGCAAACAAACAAACAATATTCAAACCAAAACAAAAAAAATTAAGAAATTAGCATCTTAGAACCAGATGGTGTAGTTATAGCATCTACCAGCAGAGGCTAACAGGGTCAGCAAATCCTTGACCCCTGTAAAAGGTTATATTACTTGCATCCATAATGCCCAAGTTCGTTGCTAAGATGGCTGCCAAAAGAATTAACTGACGTTAAAGAGACTTGAACATGTTTTAAGATCACTAACCTCTAGATGTTATAGTATTATGCCTACATTTATAGGCTACACACTTACCGTACAAACTCCAGCCATCTATTAGTCCATCCCCCAATTTTGGATCAATAATTTATGTTTAAATTTATGCATTTAGCACGTTTTTATCCAAACCAAACAAAATGGGAAAACAAAATGGGAACAAATCACTCCAAAATTGCCTCCACGCACTGACAAGGTCATAAAAACTATTCTCTGGAAAACATACAATGAATATGCACATGGACACAGAGATGCAAATACACAAAATGACCCAGTGTAAGCACTGAAATATGGTCCTGTTTTCCAGCGAGGCAAGGAAAATCAGCAAGATAATGAAAAAAAAAGTGATCCAAATATACAGTATGCATACAGAACAGAACACATGCACGGATACAAACCAAAATGCAAGTGCATCTCAGTGTTATAATGTATGAAAGCAAAGCTCTCCAATCTAATGGCTTGTCAGATTAATTCCTGCAAACAGCGCTAACAAAAATGACTGCAAACTTTGTGGTATCAGACCTGTGTTTTTATGCCACTTTTTGTTTTTGCTGCTGTCTTTACAACAAGACTTTAAACCGCAATGCAATTTACCACTGCTGGGAGGACTGTGGCAAAAACAGACAGCCAACTGAAGGCAGCTAAAGCCAAACGCACTGAAGGGAATGAGATTACAACCCATATCTTCTGATATTACAGGGAAATTCCCAGGGATCCCATTTTTTTTCGAATTCCTCAACAGACCAGCTGACTACATAAGGATCAATTTTTCTAATGTGGCATCAGCAAGGGTTGCTTCACAGAAACCAGTGAGATGATTAGCTCTATAGTGCCAGAAGGAACTATAATTCAGATCGAGCCAAAAGTTACACCAGGGGTCCAGTTAGCAGAGAATCCAGCATAAAGTTAAATGGCAAATATATAGGGGGAAAGGAGGTCTGTGGGATCAAGCTTTCAGAATTACAGTTTTAGATGTAGGGGGTATCACATATAAAAAGTTAGCCATTTTTAGGACATTCTCTGCCTAATTTTATGCCTCATTTTAAAATCTAAAATCAGTCATTATTTATAGTCTAACGGAGAACAACAAATCTTTTAAATGTGTTCATTTAACAGGGACTTTCATGCAGTGTGTCTTACAAATGAGAATAAAAGTAACAGAAGAATGTTTTTTTTTTTAGATGATCTAAAGAAAAGAGGGATTGCAAGGCAAGACAAAAAACATTACTGGTAATAAAATCTGAAAGCATTGACTCCAGGACAATGATCTTGTTTTGTGTGAGCAATCAGATTTCACTGAGGGGTCTCCCCCCAGCTCTTTTGAACACACATCAATAAATCATAACGAACGTAACACAGTAAACGTGAGCAATGAATTGTTTCAATGGCGCTCTGACAGGAAGTATTAATGAATATTAATACGTCCAAAAAGACGTTTGCTTTGCACTCCCTCTCTCGTCTCGACACAAATGGCCTTCATTATTTTGGGACTATAATTCCATGCCGTCTTATTTCCAAATGTCAGGCTAGATTTGCAAGCAGCTGTCAAGGAATCAATAATTCATGTCATCATATTCAGATCACTGCCTCAATGCTGCTAATTCCAGTTAATGAAAAAAATCCCCTGCGAATGGAATAAATTCACATAAATGAAGGAGTGAAAGGTCTATTTTAAAGGCCCTGCCTATCATACTCCCTTCACACTCCTGTGACAATTTAAACCATTGGGTTTAAAGGGCTATAATAACCTATTCAGGTTGCACAGGGACCCGACATGGTTTTTCCAGCAAAAACTGTGCATTTTGCAACAGTGATTGTGGTGACATTGATATGGCCTCTGCATTAATCAAACCACAAAAAGCTATTTTTTCCAAATTTCAAATGTCATAAACAATCACCCTCAGTGGTCTGGTATCAGCAGCAAAATCAAGTATATTTGGGAACAGAAATTTATAGAGATTTAGCTGTGGGTCCTCTACTTACTGAGCCAAGAAGTAACCACCTACTGTAGCAACCACCTGAAATACCCAACACAACAACACACTAAAAGATAACCAGAAATCCAAATCACATGACAACATCTGAGCATCACAGAAGCATGGACATTTAAAGTAATAACCACACAAAAAATGTAGTAATGGTTAACCTAACACCCATAAATCACTCAAACTGGACATAGAGCCGCTTTAAGTGGGATTTAAAGATAGACAAAGAAGGTGGCCTTAGGGTGTAAAGACTGGACAGATTCTTTCTCTACATGTCGATTACATTCATTCTGATAACTTAGATCTTCTTAACACACCTCACCATTTTTCTTCACTTCTTTTATTTTCATTGTATCATACTCTTATCCTCTATCTCAGCCTCCCGCGCTCTTCCCCCAATCTTCCCCCAAATCCCTCCTCTCACAGTCTCAAAGTCAATGCCGCTTATCTCTACCAATGGAACAATTGAAAAAACATGGACAAGAGTCATGATTAGAAGACATTATACTCTTTGGCCTTAATCTTAACTAGAGGTAGACCGGTATGGGTTTTTCACTGGCCGATGCTGATATTTAGAAATTAGGGCAGCCGATGGCCGATATGTTTTTTGTGATTTCTTCTTCTTTTTTTTCATTCATCTCATAAAAGTGAGTTTGAGCATATGATTGCAGGGTACAAGACAGTAATAGTAGTAGTAGCCCAATTAATAATACCCAAGAGTAATAATACCAAGTCAAGGACCACCCCCTTTACTCACAGTCTTGGGGCCCTATCATACATAAGGCACAATGCAGTGCCAAATGAGACGCAAGTGTTTTGTGCTAGTTTCAGCCTGACGCAGCTATCATTTTCACACCCTGCACCAAGTTGTCTGAATAGCAAATGCATTTGCACCCATGTGTGTGCCGACAGGCACGCTGGTCTAAAAATGAGGTGTGTTCAGGCAAATTGTTGGCGCGTAGCTGTTTTGAGGCAACTGAAATTGACTTTGCCCAATTGAAACCTGGTCTAAAGTCAATGGCACAGAATTATAATTTTTTTGTTAATTAAAGAGTGTGTTAGTAATATGCACCTATAGGCAGGTGAACAATGCACGTACACTCTTATCACTCTTATCTCACAGCTTATTATACACACAGCAGCAGCAGAACACAAACATGTCAAATATTAAAAATAAGAGGATTAGTGTAAAAGATTTGTATTGTGCCCCATAGATGGTCTGCAGACGTGCAAGGTTAAAAGGTTAACCTTTTCTCTCTGGAGATATGTTCAATCTTTGCTCTTGCAAACTCTGCCATGTAAATAGCAAATCTGCCATAGCGAGACCAACTGGCCTTGCAAGGGAATGGGATATAATACTCTGATTGGTTTATCACACATTATGCCAAAAACACACCCATGACTCATTATGAGAATAGTTCAAACCCTTTTGGAAAGCCTGGCACGTTGACCATTTCCCCCATCCTTAAACTAGCAAAAGTGGATTCGGACACTTCCTAATTGCACTTGCACCATGCGCTTTAGACCATGCGCTTAGATCATTAAAATATGGCCCCTGGACTTTGAATGTTCACACCTTTCTTGTATAAAAGAGTTCTGTCAACCCTTGTTGGTTTGCACACTCACTTCATCTACTCTCTGTGTTCTCCCTGCTTCCCCGATGAACCACTTTGGGTCACCCACTTCTAGTGGCTTAGAATGCTGAATGACATCAAAAGCTTCCAAGCAGCTAATGTTGGGGCTTTGTTTGCTTCCTGTCACCTCTGATGGATGGTTTCCATTTAGCCAAGTCCGGAGGAGATTTGTAAATGTCCAGAGCTGAGCCCAAGCCCAAGCCCCTGATGGAAAGGCACAGGGCTGAGCAGTTCCGAGAGGAGTCAGGCATCACTACATGTGTGCACGACACTCCGGTCACGTGAACTTGAGCATTCAGGTCATTGCGTTTACAGATTATAGTCCACTTCAACTCACTCGTGCACATATGTAATTTTTCATAGAAGAGCCTGGGGAACCTTAATAAGAGTTTTTGCATAGTGATGTGCAGAGGAAACGGGCAGAAAAGAAGAAAAATTTTGAGAAGGAAGAAAGATGAACTGAAGAAAGGAAGGGAATGTGAAAGACTGATGGAAAGGAAGGATGGAAGGAAACAAATATGGGACAAAGGGGAAGGCAGGAAAGAATGATGGAAGAGAAGTATAGAAGGAAGGAAAGATGGCAAGAAAGACATGTAAGGAAAAGAGATTCAAGGAAGAAAAAATGAAAAAAAAAAGTAGACGAATGGTAAGGAAGTTGGAGGAACAAAGAAGGGAAAAGAGAAAAGCTAGAGGAAAAGTTGGAAGAAATTAAGAGGAAAAGAATGGGAAGTAAAGTAGGAAGGATAGAAGGATCGCAGGCAGAAAGAAAAAGCACCAAGATCTCAAGAATCAAAAAAGGGAAGGAAGGAAGGTGTAAAAAGCAAGGAAGGAAAATCTAGTGTGCCAATGCAACATTAAATAAGTGTGCTAATGCATTCATGTGCTTCTGTTAGAGAGCGACAGAACTGTCTTGTCTATATCACTTTTGCTTTTGCAGACATCAGGGTAGCATTTCACAGTGGGGAAACAGCACTTGTGAAATTGATTTCCTGTAGGCTTTCGGTGACATTACCCCTGTCCCCTCAAACCCCAATCTCAACATGCCCATATCCACGTCTGCCTGATCTGAAAAAGCAAGCTATCAGCTTTCCCTCATTAGGCTGGAATAGAGGGACGAGATCGGAAAGCAGAGAAGAAAGGAGAGAGAGCCCTGACCATTTGCATTCCAAACCCATCAGGCCAGTGCCAATGGTTATGTTTGCATCTGAATGTCAAAGCAATTTCAGGTGCAGCGCTCAAGAAATAGAGAAAGATGGAAGAGAAAAAAAAATAATCAAAGTAAAACCTCATTTTTGAATCACTTAAGGGTGTCCGACTGATGAGGATGCAGGGTTTGGAGAATGAGAACGGGGTAGCGAATGAGATGCAGGCAAATTTGCAACATCTCAGAAATATCTAAGCAAGACAGGTTGGGCACATTTGCAGCCCCAAACAAACCCCACTCTTTAATATAGGTTCAGGTTCAGATAGGTTCAGATCCCTCTTTTGTTATTTTCACCTTTAGCTTTCAGGGCATGAGGCTCACCTTGAACATTAAGTGATAAAGCAAAGTGTAAAATAAGTAATTCCTGAAAGTTCTGCAGATGCAAAAGCCTCACAAACAAATCACTGTGAAATGGACAAACATATCCTCCTGAACAGGTTCGTCAGCATCGAACCCAACAATTTAATTATACTAAAAAAAAAGATGAGAGGCGTGTTTGTTGATTGATTTCCAATTTTTTAAGACAAATGGATGTCTGGAGGCTGTTCACATTTTCATGATCAATGGTGTTGAGGTCAAGAACGATAACAGATATTTCTTCCAAGTAACACACCACAATAATTCGTGCAGAATAACCAAAAAGCAGGGAAGGATAGAGATGGAAAGAAAGAAAAGTGAAGAAAAGAATAAAAGGGGGAAAGAAAGGGATGGTAATGAAAGCTAGGAAGGAAGGAAGAGACTGATATGGGCAGAGCAAAGACCGATAGACAAATGCACATTTACATGAAAATCCATTGACCTCAACCCAAAACTATAACTCTGAAATCTGACTTTAGTGTTAAATGGGGGAAAGAAAGAAATAAAGAAAGATGAAAAGGGGAAAAGAAGAAAGGAAAGTGGGTAGGAATAAAGGACAGATGGAAGGAAAGGATAGACCAGGTTTGGCCAATCTTTCACAGTTTAGCTTAATTCCTAATTAATCCTAATTAAACACACTTGAACCAATTTATCAGGGACTTCATGATTTCTAGAAACTTCCAGGCAAGTGTTTTGGGGCAGTTTGGAGCTAAACTCTGCAGGACATTGGTTCTCCAAGAGCAGGACTGCACCTGCCATAGGACATGTCAAGATACATGAAATAAAGTAAGATTTGTAAAATTCCTTAATGAAAGGAAAGGATTGGTATTGGGATTGCGTATTGACTATGCCAAGATACATGAAAAAAGGGTTATGAAAAGATCCATTGACCCTAACCCAAGCACCTTTGACCTTTGTGCCTAAGAGTCATTAATACAATTAGCCAAGGAAATGACAGGGTGGTCCACTTTGGAAATCGAAGGAAGTAAAACGGGTGGGAAGATATGGATCTATACATGACAGGATCGATGGCAAGGGTAGGTGGACACTGGTACTGTAGGTCTGTAATGGAATTAAAGGTCACTGTGAACCCTGTTGAGAAATGATGGGCTCAGCAAAAGATAAATGGATGTGCAGGGCTGGAAGGCCATCAAGGGTAATTAGCAGTCACCCTCAAGGATCTTGACTGTGACCCTTGGAAAAAAGTTTATAATGTAACAAAGAACACACAGTGTCAAACAAAGTTACAATTGTAACACCCTTGCTCAGTTGCACACGCTTACTAGTTCTGCAGACACACTAAATGCGTGACCCTCCACAAGCACACGGGCAACAATTAACAGAGTTTGCCAGTTTGGCGTTTGCATAAAAAATGAGTCAGAAATACAATCGAGGCCACAATTAAGCTGTAAAGGTAAAAGGCTTGTGACCTTGTTGTGCAATTAACAGCTTCTTAATCATTAGTTGTTCTCTCTCTCTTTTTTTTTTTTGAAGGTACCATTTTAATTATGGCACAGGATGCTGTCAGGAGAATTTGAAAGTGATGTCAACACATTACTAAAAATGGGGAAATTTGGAATTAGAGCTTGAGGTGCAGCTGTGACAAGGTACAGGGTGAGTGACAGAGGATGTGAGAAGAGCTGACAGACAGAGGCAGAGATTAAGATTAGAGGAACGAGGAGAAGGAACACAAAGAGTGGAACAAGCATTTACAGAGAGAGACATACTAAAAGAATGTGGAAAAGTGAGTGGCATAAATGGAAATGTTTGACTTTTAGCTCAAAAATCAAACTCTCGGTTGCATTAAGGCAAAATTTTAAAGTGCCTGTCATTATAGGGTCTCAATCTGGATCTTTCATGTGGTTGTGAAATGCATTTTTTATTTTTTTTTTATCCCACTTAAAGCGCTCTCTCCTGCCCCAGTGCACTGTGACCCACGGTAGCCCTGCACCATTTTGGAATGCTGCAGACAAGTAAGTTCTGAGACAGAATATTTTGTAACCACTAAATTCAGGGACACTGTGATTACACAGGATCATTCAAGCAAGTGCACCCCATGCTAATGTTCAGATGAAACACAGATGGACATTAAACTGCACAAAGGTGCTTGATGAGTCTGTGTGATGCATGAATGCACAATTCATTTAAAATGCATGTAATTAATATAAAATACATTTAGACTCATTAAAGGGCCAAATGCTATTAAAGTTTAACAAACTGTTAAGTTTCTAAAAGTAAAATCCAGCTTTATCACCTCCATGCCTTTGAGGTTGTTCAACACAGTCATTCAAAATTTGGTGACAAATAGGTTCCTTGACCTTTCAGTCATTAAGACCATTTAAAAATAAAAAGATATAACCTATAAAAATATATAAATCCTTAAGAGAATGAGAAATTAAACATTTTATATGGCAGAAAAGCATTCACAACTTCATACATGTTGTACAGTCAGGACATTACCATTTTTGAGAATGACACTACAATTATTGTACAGTAAGATTCCAAAAACCTGGGGTTATCAAATGTCCATAAAATCAAGAATAAAAGGTATAAAAACCCCAAACCCTCTACCCCTGCATGCTTTTATCAATTCTTAATAAAAGCACTAAATGGATATTTTTTATGAACAACGGAATATTTGTTGTGATATTCCCCATAAAGGAAACTGGGGTTAAAGGTCTTGTTCAAGTGCAGCTAGGCTACACTACCCCAGCATGTATATGGATTTTTATAAAGTGAACACTGCCTCCATAAAATTTCAGACTAGAAAAAAAAACTATCATTCATTAAAGACACCGTAGGTCGCCAGAACAATGGTCTTTAGCAAAAAAGTGGAAGAACTTGCAACTGAACACCAGCACAGTATACAGTACACTGATCAAACTGTGCATAAAGACTTGGACAGAATGTTGTCTCTTCCATGCCAACTCTGAGGTGGTTTTGGGTGTTCACACACAGCAGATGGGTCTATGGTATGTGTGGGTGTATCTATTGATTTCTCCTGGCCTGCGCTCTTCCAAGAGCCTCTATTCCTCCTCCCTCACTAAATCAGTCTCATTTGAGACTCACTCCAGTCAAAGGACTTCATTGCTCTTGGCAACCGATGGAGCTATAACATGCCAGACTAAGCCAAGTGTCCTCCTTGACTTCCTCCCTAGATAATGGACAATATAATAGAAGTTATTCGGTATGGACATTTCTAAAGATCACCATCTTGACATATGGTTCTGTATTTTGCCATTTTCTCACTCCAAATTTTGAATATTTTTTACTCTTCTCCCTATACTGTAATACAGACACTGTGTACTTCCTGCAGTAAGGTTGAAGATATGGGATGGTAAAAGTAAGGTTTAAGCTATCGTCATTGAATCCCTTAGCTAACAGAATGTAAGGGAATGATGTTAATGAGTTAACACCAAAAAGCTGAAAACATTACAAAGGCTGTATTATTTTATTTGTAACCCATTTGGATGAAATGAAGCATAAATCTGGTGATTGCAAACCAGATGCAAACTATGTTCACAAATGGTTTAAAATCAGATTATAATCCGATGCACCTCAATGCTCAGATTATAATTTTATAACTTTAAAACTCAAACAAATCAGGTCTGAAATAAGATTTGTATGCATTGTGAACACCGCTTTAAGGAACAGATTTTAAAACATTAAACATCATATACTTGACGACTAAATGGTTACAGAGAAAAACTGCTAAATGATTACTAATACATACTTTCAATTTTGTTCCAAGATTGTTCCAAACAGAAAAACCCCATGCAAAAACACACACATGGTTGCAAGAAGATGCATGACATATGAAAAAAAAAAACCTATCAAAGTTTGATATCTTCTGACTGAATGGATTCATAGTCTGAACTCTGGAACTAAAAAAAATTGACTTCTTGCCAATCATACTATGCGATTCTGAAATATGTCAACTCAGACTGCAGATCGGCATTGACTTTCGGCAACTAGCACTGACGTGTCCAGACTGAAAAACTGGGCAAAAATCATAGTAGTGTTTTCCAGCATTTATTTAGTTGGCTTCAGAAAGCTCTCCAGCTGTCAGTCTCAACTGAGAGATCAAACCAATTTGATTCCTTTCACATATTAGCACACCAGTACTCAGCCAATCATAATGACAGATTGTGTAAAATAAATTAAACATCTAAAAGACACGGATCATGAATATGTATTTAAAATCTACAGAAAAAGCGTATTCTAATATTTATCTAATCCTCATATTCATACAAAGGAATTCAAAAATTACCATGCTATAATGAACTATGATGAACAGATCCTCTAACTGAATTATATGATCAAAGCCATATGCTTTTGTGCTGATCTTTACTCACTAGATGGGGTCAAATGCATTTATGAGGCATGCAGAGAATCATGTGTAAGAGAGAACCGCACAAAAACTATCAGAAAAAAAATATCCCTTTTTTGCCAGACACCTTTCGCATCACTCCTCCTCTCCTTCCCACTTTTTTTGCTAAGAGCAAATGAGCGTAAGCCAGTGAGCTATATATCGTCGAGCTTCATCAGATCTGGGAGAGCTGGTGCTGTGCCAAGTGAATCTGCACACTTCAAAAAAAAAATCAATAGCTTGTTTTTAATGGAGAAATCCTGGAGCGCGGCACAAAGGTAAAACGCAAACAGTGGTGTATTCAGACGTTAGTGCTGCAGTTGGAGAGGGCGCTGCCTGTGGCGGCCCACAGATCAGTGAATCTGACGCTGCATCCGCTGTTGAGACCTTGCTTATGAGCGGAAGTCCCACCGATGTTAGCAAACTCCAAGTCAAACTTTAGACACCCACAGAGAGGATGCTGTTATTGAGGGCAGGAAAGAGGGAAATGTATTTTCAGAGGCATGAAGAAATGAGTGTTTGTTTTTCAAAGGCATAATACTGTATCTTATGCGTATGACTCATTTCAATTAAATTCATATATACTACCATTCCAAATTTTGGGGTTGGTAAGATTTTTTATATTTTGGAAAGAATTCTCTTGTGGTTACCAAGGCAGTGTCACATAAACCTTTATAACTTTTTCGAATATGCTGATTTCATGATTATTTGTTGAAAACAGTTGTTCTACTTAATACTTTTTTTGTGTAAACTATAATATTTTCAAATAAAATGTATATATATATATATATGTATGTATATATATATGTATGTATATATATATAGTATATATATACATACATATACACACACACACAAACCTCTTTATATTGCATTTATTAAAAAAATCTTATTTAACAAAATAATGCACTAAATGTTTTGTATTTTTTGTCATTTTAATATGACAATGATTAATTTCTATTTTAATTTGTTTAAAAAAATCTTGTTTCACTCACATTCACACTCTAATAAATGATTAATAAATAATTCTCACACAATTAATCTTTTATCCTGTTTCACGAATCTTAGCTCCCAGCCTATGGTGGATTCCTGGTAAATCGCTGAGCTACAGGAATCATTAAATAAACTATTCATGGCCACCCTCAGAAGAACAGACAGTGCGCCCAGTATGGACTACACTGAAGTCCAGAATGACGAGAGGAGAGTGAGTTAGACCAACAGAAAGAAACAGTGAGACAGAAAGAGAGAGTAAATCAAGAGAACCAGCTGAGAAAATGACATGAGCTATCCGGCAGTTATCCCTCTCATTTGTGCACAGCTCTATACTCAGCAGTGAATTATTCAGAGAGGCCACTCAGTGTCACAGTCAAACTGCTGAAATAGCTGCAGTTCACAGTAAGTTGAGGGGCGAGGGGGTGGGGGTGGGGGAACAAATATAACCTAGAACCGCTTACGACGCACCAGTGATGCAAAATGTGCAGAAGAAATCTTGGAAATGCAGAGCTGTTGAGTAAGGGACAGGACAATCAAACATTTAAGCAGTCACAACACACACACACACACTTGCTTCATGACTGTGAGGTGAAAAAGAGTAATGAATGACAAATTAAGAAGAAGGGTGTAAGAAGGGTGATGCACCACCTGCCACTAGACAACCAACACAAGCAAATTCACTCATGTTTAAGACATGCTGTGTGAAATCTAAACTCATACGGTTTAATTTCTAAGCACACATTCCTAATTTTATTGTGCTTGATCACACTATTATACATGCAAGTCAAACATCACAACCATGGAAGCCTGCATCATTGGACATTTCACAATATTACTGTTTTTAACATATTTTTGCATAAATGCAGCCTTGTTGACCATGTGAGACATATGTATATATATGTGTGTGTGTGTGTGTGTGTGTGTGTGTGTGCGTGCGTGTGTGTACACAAACACAAAAAATTATATAAGCTAAAGATATTAAAGGTTTCATTCATTTTACAATCCAGTCAACTCAGCCTGTCCTTTATTATTTGGAAAATAACTGTTTTAAATAAAACGTAAAAAAAAAAAATTGAATAAGACTGAATGCATTACTTCATTTTGATTACAAATATAATATGTCCATTACAGTTGAAAGATACAGTATGTAAAAACAATAGAAATGTGTTGTAAATGTCTTCTTTACTACATGTATGTACTATTTGCTGCCATCTCAGTGTTAATAATAAGCTTGGCCTTCTCTCCAACCAGGACACACAATTTCAACAGGCACATCAGCTTATCTGACTCTCCACATAAACACAAACACACTCACAAACACATTCTGTGTCTGAATTCAACATGTCAGTCTCCACAGCAAGCTCGGTCCCCATGCCAACCCCATCAGAGAAGGTAACGGGCCTGGGGTCAGCATGATCGCTAATGCTAACACCACGTCAGACTGGCTGGACTCTGACACTGGGCTCCAGCTGTGGTCACTGCAGACACACAACAGCTAACAGCTGCTGAAATATCCTTGCCAGACGGAGTCCAGTTTGTGCTTGAAAGAACTTCATAATTCGGAGATGTGTGTAACTGTTTAAAAGGTTTGAGTGTTGAGGGATACTACTAAACATCAGCTTAGGGCTGAGTGTCGCCGACCACCTCATGATGCAAAAATCATCACAATGCAAATCAAAAACTCATTTAGACTAATTTTTTTTCAACACTTATTTGTGAAACACAAACATAAGCAGAAATATATAGTATATATAGAGTGTATATATAGAGTATATATAGAGTATATATAGAGTATATATATATATATATATATATATATATATATATATATATATATATATATACACACAGATGGACTACATTAATAAGGGTGTATTATGTCCTGAGCATTGCTGAAAGTCCTTGATCAACGTGTGGGATAGGCAAGCTAACACTTATTACAACCAGACAGGATCATACCAAGGTGACACATCTTAATAAAAATCATCCCAGATCCCCCACTCAATTCCCAGAAAGACATTCTATCATTGCTATATTGAACACTGCTAAGGAGATTGTGTCGTTATACACACAGTCAGGATTAAAGCTCTGACAGTTCATTAGGGAGTCTGTGACATCATCTAGAGATGCGGGAACAACACATGGGCCAGAATACAGCAGATCTGGATCACTTAATACTGATGGGGCTCACACATACATGGCTCATGTCAACACAAACACATATCATTACCACTGTTGCAATCCGCATTACTTCAGTTACCTTAGTATGGGTCAAAACGGGGCTTAACCCACCCCTGCCCTGTGACTCAATCAATAAATCAGCCACACAGGCTTAACATGATTGCCTAAGTCCAACAGAAAGCAGATAAAAACAGCATCTTTAAAGACTTACACAATGTCAGTAACAGATGAGAACGTTACGAACAAGCCGGAACCTTGAGATATTACAGATTATTGGTGGTGCTTCCTAAAGCACAGACAAGAATAATTAAATTCTTCTTTGTGTTACAGACATGAAAGAGAGAAAATAACTACTCAAAACCTTTGAAAACACCTAGCAATTGGCTGAGAACACTTAAAAAAAACATTCAACTATGTAGCAATGCTTACATTTTGTTCAGAAAAAGTAAACATCTAATTATTGTACATGCTACTAAAAATTTATGTAAAGTTAAATCTGCTTGTATCATATTTTCTAGGCAAAACATTTATAATCAAGGCCCTCTAAATACTAATGCAACAAGGCCAACTGTATTTCAAAGAGGCAATCTGCACAATTCCATGCCCCACTTCTGATATAAGTGCAATCTCCTGATTGTACGAGCATGTTTTAAAGTACACAGAAGGACTTACATTTACAGCATTGTGTTGCCAAAATAGCAAACAGGAAACATAAATCATCATCATCTTTTATTGGCAGAATAAATTAATTGCGGCTGTTTAATTTAATGAGCCATTAGTATGTGATTAATTTGATTTGATGCATTTATTTGCAGGCTGTGTTTTTGTATTATTATTTTTTTCTTCTTGTTTGAAGTAACTGTTTATGCATGCCTGTCAGCGCCAAACAAGTTTAGATTTGTAGCCATGATGTTTAATTGGATTTGAGAGGGAAAATGGGGGCTGTGCTGTAAATTGGAGAGCGAGTGACTGTGTGCAATAAATAACATAAAACAAACAGATCTGCTCCTGGATCATAATCGGTCAATCTACAACAATGCAACATTAATTATAAATGCTATTTGTTCTTAATATATGTCTTATAAATTATATCAATATTTAATATTTATATAAATTCATTTTTATATTTATTAGTTATATATATATACAAACACCCCATGCTTAAGCTGAATTTTACCTTATGCAACTAATGTACAGTACATGCACATTTTGAAGTATACAATACATTAAAAGAATCTTACGATTCTATGTAAAACTGTCATAATATATCAGTTGCATCAATTACAAATAAATAAACAAATAAATGAATAAATATATACATAATAAAAAAAATAATCATTGTTATTAATCATATCAAATTTAATCAATTCTGAATTGACAAAAATCAATTATGACTTGAATCTAAAATGATTTGTGAATCAAGTCAAGTTTCAGCACCAAGTGCCAATGCAGCAATGATTACGCCAGCTCTGTTTGTGCTTTGTCAGATAATCAAATGCTCACCAATGCACCCCATGATGCCACATAGATACAAACACACAATGCTTGACCTTTCCTGTCCCCCACACAGCGTCCGGGTGTGTTACAGACACACATACACACACCAACACGCACAATGAGCCTTTACTTGCCGAGGATAACACCCAACATCAATAAACAACAAAGGGCATTTATTCATCCATCCATCCTGTCTTTTATTTACACCTGGTGTCCACTGAGTGATACCATTGGCCAGAGGAGGAGTGCCGGCTGCTGGTAATCGGAAAGCCAGCCAATTAGATTGATCCGGCAGACTGAAACAAACAAAGGTTGCCAAGCAACAGCTGCCCGGGACAGAGGCAGCCAGAGGTAGTCGGCTCCAATCCATTCACCATCTTCTTGGCCAAGTACCAACACATATCTGCCTCCCCATCCATCCGCATTGGTCAATTCATAAGTGAAGTGCAGACGTGCAGGTGAACCGGCAGTTTAAATGCGTTTAGAGAGCCCCAGTGAATCTTTCAACAGGACACACAACGCCCGAGTGGTGCCTCCCACCATTGGGACTCCTCTCCTGGCTTATGGAGTGAATCCAGGAATGAGAGCCTGCATGATTTACAGCACAGAGAATGGAGGGAGGCTGAGCTATAAAGCAGCGCTGTCTAGAGAGGAGAATAGAGAAGTTATAGCAAAAAGAACTCCGGACACTGGGAGGAGCATAACATTGTCAATTTGCTTCCTCCACATTTGGTATAAATTGATTTTAGGGGTGAGCGCTTGCACACAGAGTGTCCTCTCTCTGGAGAAGCACAGCGGGAGAGGCGCCTGTGCACCATCTATGGAATTCGACAGCTAATTGTGTTTGATTGCACATAGTAAGAAATCAATAGCTTTCAGACACCAGCACAACACACCATGTCCCATATATCCCCTAAAACTCTTATGGTGTCCCACGTAAACAAATGAGAAATATCAATAGCTGCGCCTTTTATAGGCTGCAGGCGCAAATATGAGCGCATACATGCCTGCTGGCAGCCAACTGGAGGTCATTTAACAGCAGATGATGAGAAAACAAGCTAGGGAGATTGAAATAAAGAACAAGATAGCGAAATTAAAAGGTTTGTGCTCCAAGGTTAATGAAACACCACTGCTTTGAACTCCAACTAATGCCGAGACTGTTCTGTTCAGGATACACTGTCTGAGCAAGTGTAAAAAACACTGGTTACATTCACACAGTGTCTGGGATTCACAACTGTATTTAAAGATGTGACTCTCAAAAAAAAAAAAAAAATGTAGATAGATAGATGGATATTTTTTTGGTAAAAGAAAAAAAAATATTTTGATTATGCGTGAATAGAGACTATTTAATCGTTTCAATTTGTTATTTGCCTAATAAATGACAATAACATTAGCTTTAAACAAGTTTTTGACAGATTCCTGCATAATCTGTGCTTAACATACAGTGCTTAAATTTATTGACTGTAACTTTAAAGACTGTATTTATTGACTAAAAAATATGAATAAAACGAAATACTTTTATTTTTTCTGCCTTTCTTGTAAAACAGTGGGAAAATAAAATAAAATTGTTTTGTTGCATACTTGGTCTGATGAAATTCCTTTTGAAATTGTGTGACTGTACATTCTTTGGCCAAACCAACTTTCGACTGCAGTTCCATTCATACAGCACATATTTGCCAACGTTGATGTCAGAACTTTCCTCTGCCTCCTGACATTTTCAGAGCACTCTTTTACCCAAGCCAACTCTGTATGTACATATTTAGCATTGCAAACAGCAGTGACCGCATTCTGCTGCAGTGTGAATTTAGCCAATCACCTCAGCTGCTCAGGTCCACCTCTGTAATGTACGCGAGGGTCATGAGGGAGGAGTGTGAACAGACCGTGTTTGTGTGTATGAAATATGTCAGCCTGCATAGTAATATCATGCTCTTGCCCAGAGGCAGACAACCCCAACAGAAGGCAGAGGGAGAGAGAAAACGCGAGAGACAGAGTGATATGAAGCAGATCCCAAACACCCGTGGATAAAGGAAAGCAATAATGTGGCTGAGGCCATCTGAGAGTGAAATGACATGAGATTAACCTAAGGGGAGAGAGGTGCACACCTCAGATATCTTCTGGGAGCTCTGTGAAACACACACACACACACACACACACACACACACACACCACAGCATCTGTTGAATGTCAAAGCCAACAGAAACACATCGAGGGCAAAACATTTTGAAGGAAAAGTAGGGACTGGGAGGAAAAAGATGCATAGAGTAAGATCAAAATAAAAGAGTAGAAGAAAGGGATGACAAATGTGCACAGAGACAGTTTATTAACAGCAGGGTGCTTGTCCCTCACAGTGGGTTGGTTTCTGACTGTCTCATCTCTTAGAATTCACAACCAGCAGTCTCGTACAAGCACATACAAGTGGCCTTCACAGACCCATCAAGCACCTCTTTTACGGAGATGTCCAAACACTCAAAAATCTGCCTGCACTCTCAGTGGGGTCTCCGACAGCTATGGCAAATCTGTTGCCCTAAACAACTCCCCCCCCCCCCCCCCCCCCCGCTTCCCACTCTCCGTTTTTCTGCTCTTCATCCCTCTTTTCTCAGGGTTTTTCCATTTGCTGACCCTGATCTGTCCGTGCGCCTCCACTGATTGGCCGCGTGCCACGGTCAAGCTGATAACCTGCTGCTTTGACTCTGGAAGACTTGACACTGGGATCAGGGTTTGAGACACACTCAGGCATCGGACACACACTCTGTTCGTCTTCAGTTTCTCTCTCTCTTTCAGACAAACAGCAGCCCTTTCGGTTCCTGCGGGCTGTCTGGGTGTTCTGCCTGGCTGCTTCACAGACAAATGAGAGTGGGGGCTTCTGATAACCCCGTCTACTCGGAGCAGAAAATGGGAACATCCACAGGTGCTCATGCAAACATAAAGACACACACTCCATCATGACAGCACTCACACAAGCTCTATACATTAAAGGGTTCACATCAGGAAAACACATCTCATCTTGTGTAGAAGAGGTTTTCTTTGACGTTATTCTTAATATTAATGTTATTATTGTTCTACCCACATACATTAAATTAAATTAAATATAATAATGTATACTAGAAAAACAAATATAAATCAGTATTTATTATTTTTTTATGGCTTTGGATCGAATAATAGTAAGAATAATCATTAGGGATACACTCATAACAGTTTTTCGAGAACAAGTCTGATAACGATACATTTATTTTTGGTACTTGCCTATACGGATACCTGAATTTTCTTAATTTTTTTTTTAAATATTGGGTACAGAAACCAAAAGTGAATCATGTTAGCTGGCTTCAGTTAGCAAACAGATATTTCTTACAGGTATTTTCACACATAATTATGATTGTTAAATGTATAAAAAAAAAAAAAACTTTTGCAGTAGAATTAGGAGCAGGCTATGTACATTCTAATGAAAAATAGTACAAGACTTATTTTGAAGGGCTGCCACGAATACCTTTACAGTTCAAGTATGACACTATAGTTTTACTCAAATCAAACAGTTAAATTCTCATGAAGTGACTCTCAGAGCAGTTTTGAAGTTGTTGTTAATGTGTTTCCGTCCTCATTTAGTGAGACGGCAGATGCTGAAATCACCGCGAGCGTCAGGCGTGCTTCTGTGTGTAGTAAATGAAATGCGCGTCTGCACCATTCATTCACAGAGACATGCAGAATGTGCAGAATTCTATGCAGGAAGAAGATATTTTGAAGATTGCTGGTAACCAAAAAACTCAAAATGTTTTTTGTAGGAAAAAAAATACTATGGAAGTCAAATGGCAACCACCAACTGTTTGATTACCAACAATCTTCAAAATATCTTATTTTATTTTTAACATAAGAAAGCAACTCATACAGGTTTGGAACGACATGAGGGTGAGTAAATGATGACAGAATATTCAGTTTTGCGTGAACTATCCCTTTAACAGGAAGTGGTAATACTACTATGGCTAGAACCAAATGACCAGTGTTTGCCTTTCAGTAAATGAGTCAGGACGGCTGAGCGAATGTCATGTCATTTATATTCATGAGCAAAGCTTTTAAGTTGAATACTGTGCCCCACCAACTTTTTCCAGATAATTCCTACATTTCTGAACATATTACTACCGACATTTACTCAACATCTTGTCAATGTTCAGCATGTCTTAATTCACCACTGTGAACTACACCAGAACTCTGTGTTTAGCCAATCATAGCAAAGGTCATATTCATACAGAAAATGGTTACTGTACCATTTTTTAGCAAAAATGGAAACAGTCACGAAAAACTAAACTGTGACTGTATAAAGCAAACCCGCATTCACATACCATGACTTTAAAGAAAAATACTATTCTTTGAGCCATATTCATATAACTTTATATAACTAAGACAAAGAGAAACATGAACACAAAAGAGAAACAGACCACTAAAGCTTTGCGTTGCCATCATTTTCCCCTCATTTTTCCTCAATCCCTTTTCAAAACATGACATTTACCTTAACAACAGGTCATTATGTATCTAGCATGCTCTAGCGAGGGAGCTTTACTGTCCATCTGAAAAATCAATACACATTATCAACCACATAAAACCTGCTGCGAGAAATATATACAAGGAGGTTCTGATCAGGGATCAGCTTTTCAGTGTCATATCTGCCTTGTGTCATTATGTGGCTGTGCAGTCATCCAGAACTGGCCCTCTTGAGAAAAGCATTGAATCAAAACCATATCGTTCAGTTTAACCCTCTGGTTGTGGGCAATGGTGAAAGGTGACAGACAAACATAGAACTTTGCTTTTGTGAGTGTGAAAAAGAGAAAGACAAACAGAGAGAGGACGTGTTTACGTGTGTGAAGAACACTTTGTTTGTAGCTTTGCAAGTCTCATAAGTGAAATATATCTAAAACAGTTTATTATATGATTCCACTATATAAAGTATAGTGGCTGTGGTGCCTTTATATTTGATATTATATTATATTCATATTTTATATATATTAACATGTGAACTGGGTTAATGTACTGTATGTTATTACTATACATACAGTACATTAAGATATATGTCATCCCTAAAATCACATTAAACATGGCATCTAGCCTAACAAAAGTCTGATTTCATGTTTAATTTATTGTAGATGAATACCATACTGAAGCATACCATACCATAGTGTGTGCTGCATGAATTAGCACTTGACTTCCTTTTACTGCAAAGCCTTTGAGATCTCACCCAAGTACTTGTTCTGCATTAGGGGTTGTTCAAGGTGAATCATTATGTTAAGTGTTTTTGTTTGGCGTGTAAACTTAAAAGACCTCATTCTAGAGAAAGATAAGCAATAATGAAAGCCGTCTCATCCACGTTATATTCGATTTTCTTACTGTTGCCATTAGCTTTTAGCAGTTTTAGTCACTAAGCCTTTTGGAGGGATGTTAAATGCGGAGTCTCAGTCGACATGTGTCCTTTTCACGGTAAACATGGACTGACAAGAAAGTCACAGACACAGTGCTTTTCATGCTTAAACACATCATAAATGAAAAAGAGTTGTCTAGCATCAGTGTGTACTGTATGTGTGTGTCTTAACCACAGCTTCAGGCTACCACGTCTTGTCAGAAAAAAAGCAATTTTTTTCCTTTTCCAAGGGAATGCGATTTCACTTCCCTCAGAAAACCCTCCATCCAGGCCTAGTGTGGCTTTCACCGGCTCAAACAATAATACAGTATGCATTAAATATTACACAAACACCCACACACATTTGAGAAAAAGGGGAAGTCATGAATTAATGATGGGTTACAGTAAGATTTGCTTTTCCCATATGTTTACATCTCCACGTCTCAAAACTCCAAGAGGGAGAGGGTGATTATGGGAAAACAAATAATCAAGCGAAAGGTAAGAAATGGCATGATAAATGGACTAGAACAAATATGGTAATCATGTGTACAGGCTCGGTTGAAAAACCGAGTGAGCTTACGGTCTAGTCAGGTTCCAAAAATTAGGAGAAATAAAAATCCCAATTTTTTAAATACAATTAAAATATTTGTCTGTTGTGTGTCAGGATGGCTGTACTCTCTTGGAATCAAATAAATTGCACCACATTTTAATCAAGTCAACTTTTTTCCAACAGACAAATTACATGCTGCTGGAAATCTGATTAACAAGAATTCCATTTCGAATAAGATGCCCAGCTCAGTAGGCTTTGCAACAGGGCTACTGTAAAACACAATGATCAGACCCACAGTGAGAGAAAGAGAGTGTGTGAGAAAGATTAAACTTTAAAAATCAAACTTTGATACAGAAAAAGAAAAAGATGGGAATGGCAAAAGTAAACATCATCCCTCCTGTCATGATTCCTGAGGTAAACTCAGCCATCAATCCAGCTCCAAGAGCACAGTGTGTACTGCCAGCCTCCGCTTTCTCCCTCTCTATTGATCTTCCCCTCCTGTCTGTCTGTCTGGACTTTCTAAATGGCGCCATTATCTCAACTTTTTTCCACTCAGGAACAACAAAAGTTAAACTCCCAGTGGGAGAGCGAGACAGAACTGGGGGGATGAAAACACAGAGGGACGGGAGCTGAATCATCGCCAAGTCCTTGGGGAACATCCACCTGTTGAGTGTCCATTCGGGAATACATATGGTGCCAACATGGGTGAGGTCACACCAGACAAAGGTGTCAGTATAATTGGCATTGTGCAGCACAGGAGATGGCAATGAGTGCATTCACACAAACACACACACACCCACAAGATCAATCCATCTCCAGAGTGGTGCATGTCCCGCTGCTCTCCCTATCGACCTGACATACACACACGCACCCTGGATAATGGATGTACCACACACACAGAAAGCTCAAGCAGGGAGTTGTCCCATCACCCCAGGATAGGAAACACAAATGTCCTCAAACAAGGAGAGTCCATCTGATTTGTATCAGTGGAAATTAGACATGCTTTTAAAAAGTTGAACTATTCGGTTATTGGATATTCGACCAATGGGCTCCCAGTTTTGTCCTCACGAATAGTTTTCTTGTAGGCCCCAATATTTTAATGATATATAGTGATATATAATTTTGTATCAGAACTTCCTTTATTACAATGATAAGACTGGATCACACTTTGTTATTATAGTGTTAGTAAATGATGATTTCTAGCACAAGAAAATCTGAGAGATAGTCAAATGTTGAGAGACAGAAGAACGGCTATCACTGAGAGTATCTGATCTACGCTTTAGCTGCAGTTCACATCGGCAAATGTCTGATTTTTGATGGACTTGGAGCCACAGAGTGAGCACACTTCAAATGGATTTATTAAAATGATTATAAAGAATGGAGAAAAACAAAAGAAACAATTTATATCTGAATTCCTTTAAATGAGAAATAAGAACAAAGCTATTTTTCATGGCAGAGTTAATGGATAACATAAAATTGAACCCAATCTCAACAGAGGCAAATTCTAAAGACATAATCAATGAAGTTAACATTGTGCTTGCAAGCAAATTCAAATGAAATGCAATGTGTGCAAGTGTCTCATGAGGTCTCGTGGTTTCCACACCTGTTCAGCAATGAAATTCCATGATTGGAATTCATGAATTATTTTTTTTCATATTGATATTTAATATACATAAAATGTAATGATAAAAAAACAGGATAAAATTATAATTAAAATGATAAAAATTAGTTAATAGTAATTATTATTATTAAAACATTACATTGATTTGCTATTTTAAGGAACACCTTACAACTAATATTAATATCATACAAACAATATTCTTAATCCATGTACAATTTGTAAGATATTTGCAGTAAAATTAGGGCTGCCCCGATCACGATCGGCCGATCGTTAATGCGCATCTCGTCAGTAAAGCCGGTTCTCTAATCAGCGGTAAATTCTATCATTTGCGTGATTTCACAAAAAACAGCTGTTACTACACAGAGCCATTGTTAACTGAGAAGGTGCGCAAATCCACGTTCATTTCCAGCGTTTATTTGCGCATCTTCTCAGTTAGTAACGGCTCTGACGAGATGCGCATAACGATCGGCCAGAGCACCCCTAAGTAAAATATCCAAAAACCACTAGGCTAGTGTTATATATTTTGTCCAGCCGATTACTAACAATATCTCTAATGTTTTCAACTACTTGTAAATCATGAGAAAATTTTCGATCTAAACAGTGACATGGGGCAGTGCAGTCGCCTGTCAATAACGTTAGTTACCCTTTGTTACCGCCTTTACTGATGTAGAAGCCACATCCAACAACCTGTACCTTTAATTCATGCAGTACAGTTTTTTGTGCATCACCCTATTTGACAAAAAAAAAAAGATTTCAAAATAATACAACATTGTTGTAAACTGATAATTGTTGTTTTTTTTTTTTGTCTGAAGATAAACTGATTATTTATTTTTTTTTAGTTTTATGAAGTCATTTCATTGGACACCATTTTTAACAACACATTTGTATTAAATCATAATACACAGAATCCAGAAAAAAGAAAAATGGAAACAAAATAAAACTGATTTGATGGGGCCCTAAAATAGAAGGGCTAGAAAAGTTTACTTGTAAAAAGGTATTTTTATGTCAAAGTTACGTTTACATTCATTCTTGAGGTCTAACAAACGTGGAATGCATTTTTTTCCCTCATTAATGGTATGAAATTAATATTGTGATAAATACGTATATCAAACAATATGGAAAAATATATATTTTTTTTATTTGTTATTATTAAATTGCTTTTCTTGGCCTGGAAATCACAATTTATAAAATTATCTTATAAATAAATGTTGTAATATAATTTAAAACTGATTTTTGAATTGTAGGATTTTAGATTTTTGCTCCAAAACTACATGTAGCAGAATTTTAGACATCAGACATTAGATTGAATTTCAATCAACCTTAGAATGTTCCAATAACATTAGTCCAGCAATTACAAGCCGCCACCTTCTTTAGCTTTCCCTCAATCCTATTATAGAAAGATGGAGGGGCATCAAACTTCCTATGGGTGTGGAAATGTGTTTGTGGGGAACAGAGATTGAAAGAGAGAGCGAGAACACGGCACAATCACATTTCAATAAAAATCACCTTCTCTATAGGGATCGGCTCATCCCAAAACTCATTCCAAAACCAGACTTTGGCATTCAAAGAGACAACAAAGACCGAGTGCGTGCGAGTCTGTGTGTCTTTGCGCACGTGTGTGTATGAGATAACCGCATTACTGGGGAAATCTGCATAGAGCATCTATCCAGGAATTGGAAATGAGATCATGATGTTTAGAGGCGGGGGGCAGGGCTAGGGTGGTTCAGATACATCTCAACACAAGACAAACACACACACACACACACACACACACACGCATAAACACAAACACACGCACACCTTTTCCTCCTGATAATATGCAAATGGTTCCACCCGAAGGTCACAGAGCAGCGTGGCGGTCGCTTCTGCACGTAATGCATTCCAGTGTGGGCACGATTAACCAGTGTTCCCCCTTTTGACCCTTATCGGCGGTGTCATACTGAATTTATTCCTCACCTCCTAGGTGTCACATTAAATTAATTCCCCCTGCCTCTGAAGTCCGTCTCTCTCTCATGGAACGAAAGGGTTTATGGGAACATAAACTGGCTGATGGGATGGAGGTTCTTAGAGTGCCATTTATCCGAGTGTGGTACTATACAAATAGGATTATTGCCGGGTGGGCCAGAGTGGAACCAGATCAGTGCGAAATGATCATTACTGGTTGAAGTTCACAGAATGTGACCACTGTGTTTGAGCAGCAGCAAAGGATGATGGGAAATCTAGTCGGACTTAAAGGTGAAATTCCTCCTGCTTCATCTCATAAATGCCAAACTGTATAGAAAACCTGAATGTTTGATTCAACTCTGGCATTAACTGAACTCACCGCACTGTATTTATCTTTTAAAGCTGCGATGTTACTACTTCGCATATGCTCTGCATACGTCGACCGCCAATAAGCCAGAGCAACTGCTTATGAAAATGAGTTTTGGCTGTAATATATATATGAATAATGCATGGGGCAGTGCTAGTTTAGGGTGGGTGGGGTTGGACATGCTAATCAGAGGAACAGACACAGTCCTCGTTAAAACTTTAATTGCCGCTTCATCTGCATCCTCTCTTGTGGCCCGGGTGCACTTGCTGCATTTTTAAACAACCATGAAAAGCAGGGAGTTTTCAGGGACTGTCATAGAGAAATGTGCGTTTGATAAAGAGGAAAAGAGAGCAGAGATGGGAAGGGTAGAAAGGGGGAAAAAAATAGACTGGAAAGTGTAATTGACCAGCTCTCCCCTGGTGGTGTTAGTCTAGGCTAAAAGTGAATTACTTAACCTATATTTACAGTATGACTGTCAACGCAATCAAATATTCAGATCACAAATATTATAAAATAATTTGTAAAAATTATATATTCTTAAAATAATTAAAATTACATAGATATTATAATAATATATTTAAATCAAATAGTATAAAATATATAATAAAATTATGGTAAATAAAAAAGTTTAAAGGTGTCTTTGTTATGTTACATGTACTTACTATTATAATAACAATTAATTATGCACAATTACATGCAAGTAACCCGAAGCCAAACCCTAATCCTAACCATATGGTAAGTGCATGTAGTTAATTAATATTACTTAGTACTTAAATGTATAATTACACTGTAACAAGGGCATCTTAAAATAAAGTGTAACCAAAATTATTTAAATAATATCAAATAAATCTGGTTAGAATGTCTGCTAAACAGGTGTATATATTTAAAAGTCCAACGGAGACTCGACTTTAATGCGGCACTAGACTGTCAAGATCATTGTTGAAAAAAAAAAAAAAAAAAACACTTGAGAATAACAGTTTCTCCACTAAACTAACAGACTACGAGAACAAGAATAATGGAGAAAAGCAGAAATACTAAATAGACAAGTGAATACAAAGTTACACAGTAACGGAAAAGGAGGGCTGAATTGTCCTGGTCCCTTCAGTCCCATGATTCACTGCAAATGAGATGTCACTGTGGAAGTCATAACGGGATCTCGCCACTCCCTGCAGCATAATTGAATTCCGCACTTGTATAAACTAGACGCTCAGCACAGCCGCTGTTCTGATTGTTATTAATGCTGGTGTTTGTGGGGGGAAGCCTCCAATGACCCATCACAGCATCTGCAGAGCCCTGGAGGGCCCTATCATATAGCTCTCACAACAAACATGGGCACATCACGAGCAGCGCAATCATTCAGACTGACACAACATATTACAAAATGAAGTGCATTCAAATATGGTGTGGGAATTTTTAATTTCAAATAAGAGTTTACGTCAACCTGAAGGCAACAAATGAAACAGGCATACGGTCTAACAATCTCATAGTCGTTCACTGGCATAAAACATATTTACACACATACACAAAGATACAAATCTTCCGGACAGCTGCTCGAAAGGTGATGCACTGTGGTCCGATTCCCCCAGGATTCATCCCTATTGGTAATTGGTGCTCATGAGATTTTTAAACTACTGGTCTTTGGGAACAAAAAAAAATCTTTACATTAACAAAACTAAAACTAAAAATGAACAAAATGGGGCCAAGCTCTTCTGTTTACAATTTTGAGCTCTGGTCTTATCAATCATTGATGAGAGATGCTCCACTCCTGTGCAGGTTTAACCTCACAGGTTCTGTAGTCTGAGCACGAGTGATCCAGTCAGACGGCTGATACGAGATCAGCTCTCGGCTATGAATACAATACAGAAGACACGGTCAAACCAAAAGGAATTCCAAATCTAAGGTCAAGTGTAAAATTGAAGAGAGATCATGTATAGTCTGGGGAAAGCACAGATCTCAAGCCAGCCATCAGTTGTGTGTAATTAAACTTTAAGAGCTGAGTGGTGGCTGAGAGCGGAACAGAGGTGTTCAGCCTGGTTACTTTAACAACCGGCCAAGGGCTGATTGTGGCCCCTAGTAAAGCCAGAGAGATTTAGCTTCACCATGGGAGCCATGAAGATCATTAGTCCCCAGAGAACGCAGTCATTCATCTGAATAACCTCACACTATACATGAACAGACATGTCTATGAAGATATTATCTTTACCATCCTATAATGGTTCATGAGGATGAATGAAAGTGTCAGTGTCTACGTTTCAATGCGGACAATCAAATTTGTCTTTTTGTGTGTGTCATCCGTTTCAGTACTAAAGGTGTTGTATCATGAAAAAGAAAATTTTTCTTGCTCTATTGGAATAAAAGAGCTTGATGAATAAATACAGATACACGCTAACTTTTGCAACTCAAAGCTCTATCAAAGTAACATTTTCTGTAAGGACCACTATTGTCAAAGATGACTGACAATTAGCAAACAGTTTGAACTGGCAGTATGGATCTCTTCGGGGCAAGAACTCCCTGTGCATCCATGCAGCTTAGCATAGATAAGAACAGGGAGAGCAGCGATAATCATATGCTGAAATCTCCCAATACATACTGACAGTGAAAATCTCAATGCCTTAAGCAACAAGCATATTCCCCTTACCAAGAGATGACCTAGCGAGTATGTTGCCAATAGCTGAAAAGCTCACGCAACATGTTGTCAGTAACAACAAGATAGCCTTTAAACATGTTTCCAACAAAAAACTGAACCCCCAAAAACAAGCATGTTCCCAATACAACTACAGTTTTAAGAACAAGCATGTTTCCAATACAATTAGATAGAACAAGCATGTCCAATACTAGAACAGAATCAATGCTGAACTGACTTCAACTGAACAATGTTTACCATATCTCTTTGGAACTGCATCACAAATGATTCAGTCTGCACTATGATCATTATTTCCTGTCTATCACAACAAAGATGCTTGAATCTACTGTATACTGCTATATTAATGAAGGACACTTGAACTGATAGCAGTGCTCCAGACCGCTACTAAAACATATAAAAAAATATATATATTTTGCAAGGGAAGTTTTTGCTGAGGTCACCACTGGTGACTATATATTTTACATGTTATAACTTAAAAATGTGCATGTAATGCCTTTTTTCCTGATTGTTGTGCAATCAGACTGCAACTGCGCATTAAAGTTTAAATGCAAAAAAGTTGCTTTAAACAGGCCTCATCTCTGCCGCACAGCAGCACTGTCGCACACCTTAAAACACAGTTGTACAGCACGAAAGAGATTGGAATGATGTAGATATGAGAAGAGAAAACGCAGTAAAGCAGCGTCTATTCCGTGCCTGGCTTGAACAAACTACAAAAGGTAAAGCGGTCAGCTGTGTGGATATTAGCAATAACATTAACAATTCTTGTTTATTAGGCATATTAATATGGCTTCTTTATAAGATCAATGCTGTGTTCTATTAATGCATGAACTTCATTTTATTTGAAGCGCACTTGCCATCCACTAGTGGCAAAAGTATCTGTTTTAACAAACAAAGTGTCAGCTTTAAAATGATTCCAAGTTCTTAACGAAATTCAAACAATAGGCCTAAAAACAGTTTTGTTTTTGGCACTCTTTAATGCGCCAGGTGCGATCACTTTAGCGCCTCAGTTCAAGCGGCAATTAACCCATTTAATCGTTCTCTTTACTACTAAAGTACATAAACATGAATTAACATCAAAGGGTAGGCTATTTAATAAAAGAGCCTACAGTACAACTTATTGAAATGTCTCATGTAAAAGCTCATTCAGTGTTTCAAACTGCAGAAAACATGTCAAGCTTGTGTACACCACACTGTAATAGACATTTACCTCAGAATAACCATTAACTCCATAAACTCATCAGTCAGCTAGAAAATTAACTATAAAAAGAGGAGCATTTTGTTAAATGTATATTCATATTTTTTACTTAACCTGTTGTCTACATGATTCAACTCCTGTAAAAATTGCATTTAAATAATTAAGAAAAACAGACTGAAAGTGTGAAAGACATACACTCTTAAAAATAAAGGTGCTTCACAGAACCATTTTCGGTTCCACAAAGAATTATTCAGTCAAAGGTTCTTTAAAGATAGATCTCTTTCTCAACCTTTTATAATCTGAAGAACCTTCTGTTGCCACAAAGAACCTTTTTTGAAACATAAGGGTTCTTCAGATGTTAAAGGTTCATTATGAAACTATTTAGACAAAAATGGTCTTTGGCACCATGAAGCACCTTTATTTTTATGAGTGTAAATAAAAACCATTGTGCATTGTGATTGGCCAAATACCTCAAACTTGTGATGGAAATGTTACGCCCCTTACCATACAGTGATGCCGCGTTCCGGTGATTATGCTACCAACATTGTATTTATCTTACTGTAAAGGTATGTTTAGGCTTGGAGTAGGTACACATTTTAATGAAGGATTTTCCTTCAGAATTATGCTACAATCTGTTTTAATGGAAAATGGCAAAATCTGACAGATTTGATGTGAAACAGTCAGCCGATGCTCGCTTGACTGACGTGTACCTCCAGAATTAACGTTACACTTGATAAATATGGACAGCCCTAATATTCACATTTATATTGTGCTTTTATATGGAGAATAATTATATATACAAAAAATAAAAATAATGAAAAAATATTTCGTGACTTCACCTTTGTGTTGTCCCAAAGCTCCATGCCGTTATTTTTTCTATGAAAAACAAAAGGAGAACTATGAAGCATCGTCACAAAGCTGGTGAGGTTGAGCAAATAATGACAATTTAAATTTTTTTGGGTGGTCCATTACTTTAAAACAATCATAACTTCACGGTTTATACTAAAATTTGATTGAACAAACATGAAACCGGCTTTATGAATAGCTATTCCAAGTGTGAAATGAAGACAGAAAGTAAGAAATGACAATAAAAAGAGAAACAGCAACTGTTACACGCTTTTTTCTGCCATGTCTGGGTCTTATGTGTGAGTGGGCAGATGCAAGTGTGAGCATATATGGGCTCACATGAGAGAGAAAGAGAGAGAGTGTGTGTGTGTGAGAGTGTGTGTGTGTGTGAGAGAGAGAGAGAGAGAG
Source organism: Carassius gibelio (assembly GCF_023724105.1). NCBI lineage: Eukaryota > Metazoa > Chordata > Actinopteri > Cypriniformes > Cyprinidae > Carassius > Carassius gibelio. Next base: position 19,398,838 of record NC_068389.1, on the reverse strand, counting down.
AGAGAGAGAGAGAGAGAGCACCAAAAATACTTATGAGGGACGCAGGTGCTGTTGGAAATGTCATCTGCTCCATTTGGATGGGGAGGGTCTGACACGCAGCAAACGACTACAAAACACAAAGGCAAGCAAGTGCCAGGAGAACTGCCAGATTGAAGTACCCTCAGCACAGAGAACAAGACAAACCTATCCTGACACTCTGGGATGATAAGACTACAGTAGAGAGTCTTGCCAGTACAGGTGGCAGATCGGTAAACACACTCGAATGCTGTAATGTGATACAGGAGTAGGAGGAGGCAGGGGTGAAGAAACAGGCCCGGTGAATCACACCATTACAGCTTGACTCACAGGAGAGGACCCAACTGTCACTTGTGGATACTTGTGGACTTGAAGTCAAGACCCACACCATAAACCAGACTCCCAATGAACCAGCCAAGAACCAGAAACTTGGCATATAAAACCAGTGACTGTGTTTACGTTCTTGTCTTTGCAAATCATGCACAGAGTTTTTATTCATAGAAAACTCTAACATTTGGCTCTCTGTGATATTTTTGAAAGTTGTTAGGCAAATAATGTGACAGCCTTGGAAATATCAGCAAAATGTGTCGAAAATGATAACTAAATGAGTAATGTTGTACGTTTTTACCCAGCAGAAGTGTGTTTAAAGTTAAAAGGAATTATGGAGATACAATAAAGCTGTAAAGGTTCCAGTTATTAATGCAAATTACAAACATCAATTATTTGCTGTCATTCATTTTGGAGAGATTTTATGACAAGAAAACCTGTATATTTGTGTGGCTAAAATGTCTATTTTTTTAAGTTTAAAATGTTTTTTTTATATAAATTAAAATTATTGAAGTCCTCGTTTTCAGTTTCTCTAAAAGCAGAAATTCCACACAGCATAAAAGAAACCTACAATATAAAATTATTTTTCATTGTATGTTTTTATTATAATATTATAATGTTTATACTTTAAAACTACATCTATAATTAAATGTGTTACTTGCTGTATCTTTGTAATTACTTGTGAAATTTACTAGTAATATATGAGTGAAAAATTGTCACCATTGTTTCACCTACACCATTTTTATTTCAATGTATTATATTAATACATATACATTGTATATCAATACTTTGTACTTCATTTCTCTAATGCTGCAGGGCACATTGCGCGGCTAGGTCTCTTCACCATTGTTGGTCCTCTGCCAGCACTTCAGCTTCTTCCCAGCATGCCGATGAGGTTGAGATCATTGGAAAAGGTCCGGGGTGCCAGCTAGTGTGGTGTAGGCCTCAGCCACTCTTGGACCTCAGGGTCTTGAGATCTTGAGAATGCGCTGGAGACATCACTGGTGGAATGTCTCCAGACATGTCGTGCCTACAATAATGACTGGCATGGTTGTAGATCCTTTCTTCATGATCTTTGTAAATCTTCTGGCCCAGTTGCCTTCTTCATGACAAAGTCAAGGGTGGTAAGAAAGAGGATTGGTTGATGGCATGGTGCAGATGATAAATAGAACAGCACAGAAGGCCTTCCCCAGAACCAGAACTAGTTGTAGTCCCCAGTACCAAGAGGAACTTAATCTCTCGACACGTACAGTCAGTCGCATTGCTTTTCTTTGGGGAGCAGAACAATGACAACTTTTCTTCCATCCTCTGGGACTTTCCCCTGACACCAGCAGATATTAAAGAGGTGGGTCAGCTGCACAGCAAGGGTCTGACCACCCGCCTTTAGAAGTTCTAGACAGGCATGTCACGATAGTCGATAAATCAATTAATCGCACAATAAAAAAAGAGCTTGATAATTTTTTAAGCCGCGATAATTTCGTTTTTACATTTTTATTAAAAAAATGTAACATGTCATGATGTGGGGTTAGTCTGGTAGGCAACCTGTGGACAGCCCGCAGGAGAAAACACCTTGTCCGATGGCACAGATGTCCCGGGAATAAAGAGATAATGTCTCGCTAGAGTGGCCAGCTTTGGGAAGCGCCTTTCATTTGCTTGTGGATGTTTGCACTTGCACTATTGCTTTATTTTAATTCCGCGTAGCACATTTTGCAAGTAACTTCGTTGCCCTTTCTATCGAAATGGGCCTACTTTTCGCTCGCTTCATTTGGCTTACTCAGCTAAATATGTAGGTGTGCGGTTGCGTGTGTCAATGCGCCCAGTGAGTTAACACGAGTCATTCTGAAAAGCTGAGATGTTTTTAATTCGATGTGATGTGGACGCGCCTAGATAAAACCTGTGCGTCGCTTCCATTATGAGCGCGCATACCGCATTTGAAATAACGAACTTGAGCGCCCAAAAGATGCGATATGTGAACGGCCCCTTCATCTGTCAAAATGTTTACTTTTGTTTAATGGTTAAATGGTCAATATGAGCATCCCTAACTGGCATATAAACATAATAGAACATACAAACATACAAAAATTAATTAATTATAAGCCACACAAAGTCAACATGTTGGTATTTCTTGCTTGGAAACTGCCATAAAATTAAATAAAAAATAAATTATTGATATTTGAAAAGGTGTACCTGCGTTATTATGCCAGTATCATTATATTAGTTGAAACTGGTCTTAGAACAACAATATTATCGTTTAGCGCGATCATTTCTTGGACAATTTATCATCCAGCAAAAATTGTTATTGTGACAGGCCTAGTTCTAGATTGATCTCATCAATTCCAGCCACCTTATTGTTCCAGAGCCCTTTGATGGCCATCATCTCTTCGATCGAAATGTCACCTCATAGACATCTAGATCAATATGTATTCACATCCACAGTGAAATCATACATGGCGCTAGGGTCAGGTTAGTTAAGGATGTCTCAAAAGTGTTCCATCCACCATTCATCCTATTCTGCTCTGATCAATAAAAGCTTTCCATGTTTGTCTTTTAATTGGGCCTCTGCCTCCTTTTGTAGAAGCCAGTCTCTCTTATCTCAACATCCATTGTTCCCTTATGATCTTTCCCCGTCTTCACGATCTTCCAACTATCTTCGATGTTGTCTTTATGAGTGAAAATCTCATACTGATTTTGAAGATCAAGTACAAACCCTTTGGTGGTATCTTGGTTATAAAAGTCTCTCTATGATATATGGACGCTTGATCACAGCTGGTCTTTGGAGTTTAAATTTGAGTTTCAGATTTGCCCGGAGTAGATAATGGTCAGAGCCAATGTCCACTGCCCTGTAGACCTGTGCGTCACGGAGAGTTACCTGCCATTGTCAACTGATGCAGATGTTTTCGATCTCATTAAAGGTGACACCATCTGGCATACGTCATGTCTTCTTGTGAATACGATGATGTTGAAATCAATACAAAGGTTGTTATGGTCAAAAAACGATCCTGTTTCGATAACTGATTGCTTAATACTTTATTTAAGCAATCAGATTACACAAAAACACTCACAAAGGCTAAAATGCAAATTCACATTGTTACACACAGGTTCACAAGATAAAAGCCAAATCATCTTGGATAAATAAGAGATTAATGGGTCTGATCCTGCAAACACCTAAGAGCTTTTTATCCATCTCTGGCTGCAACCCCCAAATCAGTGATCCATGAGTCATAGAAATGTTATGGGATCAGACCAGGAGTGTAGAGAATCAGGTTCCCATCTTATCAGATAAACATGCGTTCACTTCAAATTGCTGAAATTCTCCTGATGGCAGTTCTGGAAACCTTAACTGAACTTACTTAACTAAAAGGAAGAAGTGTGCATGTAAGAACCCATGTGGGTCTCATGGGAAAACTGTCTTGGAACAGTCAAAAACAGCAGCAGAAATGGTTTCAGAAGGAGCATAGAAAAATTGAGGGAATTTGAGAACACACGGTCGGTCACCTCACACAAACTCATTCACCTTGACCAGAATGCTTATAAAATAGGTGGACAGATGCTACTAATGCTAATCCTGATGGTGTTTGGCTCTACATTCCAAAAACTGGTGAGCTGGCTGCATAGGGATCATTCGAGGGCATCATATGTGAAGGCTGTTGCAAACGGCATGCAACTTAATTATCCTGCTTTATAAGCTAAATTAAGGCAACATTGCCATGTTATCCCAGAATGCATTGCAATGATCTGAGTGAAAACAAATCCAGATTGCAGATGCAAAAAAAAAAAAAAGAAATTTCTTTCAAAACTGAAAAAAATGATTAAAAATGGTATTCCAGTGTAATTCAAATGAATTAGCTTAAAAAATAGCTTACACAAATTAATATTCTGTCATCATTTACTCACCCTCATGTCATTCCAAATCCATAATAGTTTAATTAATCTTTGAATGGCAAACAGAAGCTAAAAAGTGCTCATTCTCAGGTGTTTCACAAACACATTTGAGCTTCCTCAAGAACAAAGGTTTGTTCTCACCTGTCAACCAAGTACAATTCAAAAGGTGTTACTGGGGCACAGCATGTACTATTTTGGTACTCATTTTTACTTTTATCATACTTATATGCATCCTCTAGGGGTGAATAATGTACAAAGTTGTGGAAGCGTACCGCCCAAGTGACAGCTCTTTTACCTTTTTTTCTGGGTGTGTTGAGTTCCTGTTTACCATATTTGATGTGTACTATGTGTGTTAATCAGTGTTTATACGTCAATAACTCAATAACTGTTCATTGTATGTGTCTCTTCAGAAGCCTTGGATTAAACTGCTTGATTTATAATATTATATATATATATATATTAGGGGTGTAACGATACGCGTATTCGTATTGAACCGTTCGGTACGAGGCTTTCGGTTCGGTACGCGGTACGCATTATGTACCGAACGGTTCGTTGGACTAATTAATTAAATTTGGAAAATAAAAAAGGTGTGTGAAATATAATGTTATGCGTTCAACAAGGTAGCCCAATAACCCAAACGACGTAACAGGCAATGCCCCTGACACCCCCGAAGAAAAAAAAACACCAACTTATATGTTTATGTTAGGCTACTCAGTCAGGCGCTCGCTCACTCAGTACGCGCTGAAGGCTCGGTACGGAGCCCCGCACGTCACCTGTAGGAGAGAAAAAACATCAATCCGTGGCGACGGTTTTGCAATCCGTCCCCTCAGTTTATAAACCGTGCTCATGAATTAATTAACTGTTCACTCGGTTTAACAAATCGTACCCAGGATTAACAAACCGTGCCCACGAATTCCCAGTCCGTGCGTTTAGATTGTGTAAACCGTACCCTCGGTTTTTGAATCCGTACCCACGAATCCATAATCCGTGCGCACGCTTTCGCAATCCGTTCCCTCGGATTTGAAAACTGACACGCATTTTACACTTAACAGTGAAACATGCATCTAACTCCGGCAGGTGGGGTGAGGTGGGTGGAGCTTAGTATAATAAAATCACAAAAATAAGTCTTCATGTTAAGAAAGAATTGTACACAAGCATTTCCAAAACTGTCCAAAGGTTATTTAAAAATAAAGCAATTCACAAATTATTTTATGACAAATATTTTTACTGTCTTGTACTCATTTATTTAGCCTACAAATTAAAATTATAAAAAATAACTTTATTTTTATTTGTATCATTATTATATATTATTAAACAGGTTATGCATAAGAATCTTTTATCCAAAATAACTTACAAAAGAAGAAAAAATTACTCCAGAGTCAGTCACAATGCCAGGTTTATTGCACAATAATAATCAAGTGCTATTATAGATTATCAGCAATTGAACAAGATTTTAATGCGCATCTTTCTTATTAAATCTTTGTATTCCACCTCGTACTACACTTGATAGAGAATCACTTAAGACACTTTGCTGTAAACCTATTCCACATAATAATATTCAATAAAACTGTATGTTAACACGTAGGAGTTTGCTGCATGAATCCGTGAGTACGGTTTACAAATCCGAGGGAACGGATTGCGAAAGCGTGCGCACGGATTATGAATTCGTGGGTACGGATTCAAAAACCGAGGGTACGGTTTACAAAATCTAAGTGCACGGATTGGAAATTCGTGGGCATGGTTTGTTAATCCGTGGGCACGATTTGTTAAATCGAGTGAACAGTTTATGAATTCGTGAGTACGGTTTATAAACTGAGGGGACGGATTGCAAAACCGTCGCCACGGATTGCTTTTTTTTCTCCTACAGGTGACGTCCCGGGCTCCGTATACGGACATCACCGCAGCGAATGGTGCATTTACGTTATAGCCGCGGATATGAGACCTTACTCTGTAGTGGAAAACGCAGGTTTTAAGAACATGCTTAATGTAATTGAGCCCCATTACAATATTCCTTCACGAGCACATTGCAGACAGACCGTAATTCCTGCTTTGTTCCAAAAAACATAAGCCCAAATAGAGAACCAATTGAGTAAAAACACACTAAATATAAAGAGTTATAGAGTTCCATATAAAAAGAGTTACATCTTTGTATTTGTTCATAACCACTACAACAATATTACATTAAATTTTTTTTAAAAAATTTATAAGGAGCTATTTTTGTTTTATACAGTATGCTGCTAAGAAAACACCATAGAAGATGGGTAAAGAATAGCTCCATCATTGTTCAATGTAAAAAAAACACATACTTTGTTAGTTTTAATAAATAAAACATTTTTAAAAAAATCAAGGAAATTTATCTGCCAATTTTTTCTTTTTGCTGTATCTAAAACGTACCGAACCGTACCGAACCGAACCGTGACATCAGTGTATTGAACCGAACCGAACCGTGAATTTTGTGAACCGTTACACCCCTAATATATATATATATATATATATATATATATATATATATATATATATATATATATGCACATACACACGTTTACTATGTCTTTGTGAACTTTCTGAAACATCAAGATTTGGGTTGCATCAGCTTTCAATGGAAGGACAGAAATCTCTTTTTCATTTTCAATCTTTAACACATAAAAAAATATGTTTGAAATAACATGAAGGTTAAACAATTATGATAATTTTCATTTTTGGGTAAGAATTTGTTAACATGATACATCAAACTCTACTGAAGTTAACTGAAGTCTCCCATGCAGAGCGCTATTTGTATGGCACTCAAAGTTGCTGTCTATGTAGAGAAATCAGTCACTTGAGCACCTAAGGAGCAAGGCAGCTCACTGGGGTTTGAAGCAGAGCTAATGTGTATAATTTATGTATGACACACTACTGCGGTTTCTGTCACAGTTTTAGAGCTCTGTGGAGAACTTAACCTGTTGAGATGTTTCCCCCCTCAGTGAGCATTTGTGTGAAAGAGAGAAGTAGATGATTCAAAGCAATAGAGGTTGAAGGTAGCCCTGTGGCACAGATCCAGTTCTTTTTGAAACAAGAAACCTCCAGAACACTCCCCCAACCACACACACACAAAGACAGAAGCACCACCATGTGCCAGGAGACAAATGGCTCCATCAGCCCATGTTTTGCATATGTCGTATGAGTATGTGCGCTAACTGTATGCAGTTGTCCACGATCAGTAGTCTCTCCTACAAAAGTGTAAATTTTAAGAGCTGCAGCTCTGGAGATGATGAACACTAGCGAGTGTCCACAGGGGAAGAATTACAGAGCCTGTACCAGATGGGCATAGGTGGCATGATGCCAGCCAGAACAAAGACTGGGGTGCCAAGCCACAAATGGCTGGCAGTTTTCACTACATATTCCCAGACATACACATACACATGATAATCTCACCATCATGCTGTAAAGTATCCGGTTAACCCACCCATTCTGATGACTGAGAGAAATAAATAGCTATTAGAGACTTGAGAAAGAAAGAAAGAAAGAAAGAAAGAAAGAAAGAAAGAAAGAAAGAAAGAAAGAAAGAAAGAAAGAAAGAAAGAAAAAGAAATTGAAGGAAAAAACTAAAAGAACAAAAACAAAATAACTTTCGAAATATCAACAAAAAAAAACTAACAGTCAAGGGAAGCACCCACTGTGTTAACGAAGCTGCATGTGTGTGATGTGTGTGTACGTGGAATTATGGAAGACATTAGCGTGAGAGTCGCCATACAACAGAAAGATCTCAGCAGCTGCTGCAGGCTTAAGACTTTTCTAACTATACATCTGTGACTTACAACAGGACCTTTAATTAAACTACTACAAATCACACATGCACTCAGTACCATACTTACATGTCTAATTTCATCAATTTTTTCTTCATCATCCGTTCTTCTCTTTCTTCTTTGCTTCATTTGTGCCATCTCTGTAATTACCTTTCTAGACATTCACAGCATTTTATTTCATCCTCAACGTCCAGCTATAAATGACCCTTTTTTTAACCATCTCTTACCATTATATTAACATGGAGTGATTGTGCTACTGTACCCTTAAGGCATGTGCCTGTTTGTGCCTACTGTACCTCACTGCACCTGACTGAACAGGCTTCTAGATGGATTGGATGGAAAGCTTCAAATTAAATGTAAATGCACACATTAAAAACAACATGCACAACGGAAGGCCGAGGTCTGTGTTAAAGCAGATGGTCCCTCTGGAGCTGATACATCAGATCAGCTGCTCTCTGACACACAGCAGCTACCCACAGACACAACGAATGACCTCCACTGCCCCCAACACACACACAGTGTGCAAGTACAATGAAAAGCCCTCTGCTCTTCAGCATTTCACCACTTCGTCCTTAAATTAAGCTTCCACTCACAGTTCTTTATAGATGAATGAAGAGAGAGAGAAAGAGGGAGAGAATTGGAGAGACGACCTCTTCTCAAATGATTAATTTAACTGAAAGCTTTGTCTTCGCACTGAAATATACTACACGTCTCAAATGATCTCTTATCATATGGGCTTTTAACATGACTAAAACATTGCTTCCTGTCTTCTCTCTTAAGTAAATCATGAAAACGCATTCTCAACCCATTTTATTTCTGAACATGACATATTATTGAGTAAAAGAACAATAGCTATAAAGATAACTATATTAGTGTTCCCAATAATGCACAACAGCATTTTATTTAATACAAGCATGCACTGCAGTTATGCCGTCTGTCGCTTTAAATAGCTCTGTAAAGTTGGGTTTAAAGTAAAATAAAAGAAAAATATAAACAAAAGTAATTTGGTTATTGGTTACTATTATCCAATAGCCTGCATGACCAAAGCGACATCAGTGGAAAAAGAAAGTTGTTTCAGAAGAAGGGAAACTTTTTATTTTGATTAAGATTATTTCTTTGAAATAACATGCACTGATGAATCAGTCAAAAAATGAAACAGAAACATGAAATAAAATAAAATAAGTTTTCACGTTAACTTTCCATTGTTCGCGATTCACTTCATATTTGCAAACTGACATATTTCTAAGTGAAACAGCAAAAAAAATGAATAAAAGAAAGAATAAAGAAAAAACTAACAAAATTATATAGTAGATAGATGTGCATTAAAGGAATAGTTCACCCAAAAAAATTAAATGTTGTTTTTCTGCTTACCCCCAGGCAAGAACCAAGATGTAGGTGATTTTGTTTCTTCAGTAGAACATAAACGAAGAATTATAACACAAACCTTTGCAGTCTGTCAGTCTTATAATGGATGTGAATGGGAATCACACCAAAAACATAATAAAGCAAACGAAAAAAAGCATACACAGTCAAAACCAAATTAAACCCTGCGGCTTGTGACCATAGGTTGATGTGTAAAGGCACAAAATGATTGGCCTGTGCAAGAAACTGAACAGTATGTATATAGTTTTTGAACCTTTGATTCATGCAGTGTCCGAACTTATAGAACTCTCCTCAGCACATTCTCAAACAGGCCCGTGAGGAGTCTTCTTTTTGCTTTTCGACAGATCGCAAACTTATAAGTGCATTACCGCCACCTATCTCTTTAATTGACCATTGACAATCTATCTACAATCTCAATTAGGAGTCTTAATGGTCCACTTGAGATATAAGTGGCGTTAATGCACTTATAAGACTGCATCTGCTGGAAAGAACAAAAAAATAAAAATAGGATGCCTCACGCATGCTTAGGCTCGTCAAGATAACAAATTTTGCTGGATGATAAATTGTCCAAAAAATTATCGCGATAAATGATAATATTGTCGTTCTAAGACCAGTTTCAACTAATATAATGATAATGGCATAATAACGCAGGCACACCTTTTCAAAGATCAATACACTTTTATTTTATTTGATGGCAGATTCAGAGCAAGAAATACCAACATGTTGACTTTGTGTTAGGGATGCACAGAAATTTCGTCCACCGAAAATTTTCGGCCGAAAATGGCCTTTTCGGTTTTCGGCCGATAGACTTTTATCACCGAAACAACACGGCCGAAATGTTGTGATGACGCAAACAGAAACCGCACCTGCATAGCGCAGACCACGAGCTCCACGAGACATTCACTTAACACCTGTGAGAACATTCTCTCTCTTCTTACTCCTTTATTCGCAGCACTAAAGCGTCTCCTAACAAAGAGATTAAGACGGACCACGAAGTAAAAACAAAGAAAAGTACAGTCTTATAGAGTCTGTTAGCACACGTCTCACTGAGATCTTTTTGGATCCTCTGCACTTCATCGCGAATGTGCTTGATCCACGTTATAAAACCATTACTTAGATGCGGAAATAAGGCAGCGCGCACGAGAAATGATCCAGGCCGCGCTGTAATTATCTTTGAAACTTTAATATTAATTTATGCAATCGCAATGTCTTAATTTTAGTAAAGTTAGTACACGGTCATAGCAATAAATGCAATTGTACTAATAATTGGCATAATTTCTTTCGGTGTTTCGGTTTTCGGCCTTGGTTTTCTCTTTTTCGGTTTTCGGTATCGGCCAAGAATTTTCATTTCGGTGCTTCCCTACTTTGTGTGGCTAAAAAATAACTTATTTTTGTATGTTATATTATGTTTATATGCCAGTTAGGTATGGTCATATTGACCGTTTAACCATTAAAAAAATTATCATGAACTATTCCTTTAACAAAGTAAATAGAGTGAATCTTGAAACCTTCAAATATTCAATGGTAGACAAATGATGAAAAAAAACAAGGCAAATATCAGCAGATCCTTCTGCTACATGTTAAACTGCAATTATTAGACTTCATGAGGTTTATCAGCATTTGCATTTATCACTGACTGAACATAAATCAGAAATGGCGCTCCAGTTACCCCTAAACCCTTTCATGCAATTTCAGACAGAACACAGGCCCAAAGCAGCCTGAAAATAATTAAATGTGATGCTTCAAGGCTCATGGCCTCACACACACACAAAGTCCTGTCAAGTGCAACCTCTCCAGACACAATCAACAGCTACTCATGGCCTGGATCAATACTATCGAGCCATTAAGTTAAAACACACTCGCTCTTGCACACACATACACACTGACGTGAACACAAAATCATACTCACACTCTTCAGTATCCCTCTTCACTCATTACCATCACTTTCTCCCTCTCTCACTCACATGCACACGTATAGGTGTCCAAAAGTGCCGACCCACAGCACACAGTGATTGGACAAATCCACAGTGTGCCTGAACAGTTTAGTGAAACATTAGAGCTGATCAATAGCTTTGAGATCCTGAGAGAGCGGCGAGTCTACCCGCACATCCATCTCATTAGCATTCAGCTGAGACCTGAGCTCACACAGAGTGACACCACCGCAATCTTTAAATTCACCAGCTCTCCTTCCCATCATCCCTCAATCCTTCAGTCCACCTCATCCATACTCCATAACTTTCTCCCGCTATCCCTTCACTGTACTTCGGCTTCATTCTTCTAATGAATTAATATTTTGTGTTATTCTGCACATTTTTTGCAAGTTCTATTGACAGAGAAAAACATGAAATAATGAAGAGAGGGGGAAAGGATCAGGAAAGTCAGACTCAAACTGGTATCACCATTCAATGTGTTAGTGGCATCACCTTTCAATGTGTTAGCGCTACAGATGTAAATAAAAAAAAGTTTAAAAAGTTAAAATGTCCATTTGAACTGCATGCTGCTCTTTACTGTGCTTTTTACTGCTTTATTAAACCCAAAAAATAAAAAATATAAATAAATAAAAACACCTCTTATCTTTCATTGGCCTTGATGATCATTTATTTACTTGGAAAACCTGAAGAATATTTACTTGATTGAGAAACATTAAATTGTTTCAATTTTAGTAGCTAATATTAAAAAAGTTACATAAAATAAAACTGAAGAATGTTCAATAGTCTGTTTTTATTTTCCCCAATAGAATCTAAACTAGCATCGGCTTTGTGCAGATTAACTGGTTATGGTATCCAATACTGAAATTTGAATATCATAACAAACCTAGTCTGAGCATGTGTATTAACTACAAGATTTTTCATGCTCTGTTTCCCATCTTCCTCCAATTTAGTTATTTTCTCTCCATCCATCTCTCACTGGTCTCACCCAATCTGTTCCTTCACACATTCCTCAGCTCCTGTCTGTTCTCCGATTGGCTGTATGTCGGTTTTTATCTTTCTGTGTCATTATATGTGTGGTGTGAAATCCTGTTCATCGTTGGCCTTTGAATCATCCTCTCTTCTGAGAGTCATGACAAGCCTTTTCTCTGATGTAGTAACACCATTCACTCATGCAGCTCATCATCATGACTACTACATCTGAAGCATCACACACTCACATTTTCAAAGCTAATCACTCAAAAAGAAACTCCCTCCTCAGGTGAATGACTAGTTGACTACTAATTTTAACAAAATGAAAACACATTGTTTATTTTAACAAATAAATAAACCAATTTTTCTATCATCTCGCAAAAAAAAAAAAAAAAACTTATAATTTTAGTCTATGGGACAAAGTGCAAAGTAAAGCCACAAGACTTAAACATTGCACATTAACTTGATAGTAGTGTGATAAAATCACTTATTATCCCTGCTTACATTACACTTTCCATCACTTGTTGCAACCAACCAATGTTTTTATCTATGGTTTAAGTCAGCAAGTGGTAAGAGACACATTCAGATAAACCAGATGATGCTAAACTTGTTTTTAACCCAGAACAAAATAAATGTGTTCGGTTTAAAGTTCATTAATAAAAGGTTGAATGGCTTCTGTGTATTACCGTATTTTTCGGACTATAAGTCGCACCTAAGTATAAGTCGCATAAGTACAAAAATATGTCATGACGAGGAAAAAAACATATATAAGTCGCACTGGACTATAAGTCACAGGACCAGCCAAACTATGAAAAAAAGTGTGACTTATAGTCTGGAAAATACGGTAAATGGTTGGAGTGGTATTTATTATATTTGCTAATGTTTGTGGGTGTTGATTAGTAAACTGTCATTGTGGCTATGTGTACTCTGACACAAATGAGGTGAAACATTAAGTCAGGGATGGGCTGTGTTTGGACATATGCATCAGCTCACACGGAGGAGAAGTAACAGGAAGTGTTTGTGGGAGATGGTGAACGTCATGTGTGGGGTTTGATAGTCCATCTCACCTACAGTGAGTGTGAACAAGTCTGTAAAAGATCATCTGAGATGATGAACACTGATTTAAGCTTGGAGAGAGGAACTGAGAGACAACACACACCCAGACGAACCACATAAACAGAAAAAAAGGACGCGTTCACATGCAAACACCCTGAAACACCCTTTTCACCCAAAATAATACTTTGGTTATACAAAGGCACAGTAATGTCATTAGATAGCAATACCATGGTAGTTTAAATTACATACCATGGTACTAAATAATCCATACACCACAGCATTTACATCCCAAAAACATACTGTGGCAGTATAATGATACAATGTAGGTTTTTACACAAGAAAACCACAGTTATTAGACATATACCACGGAGCTGAAAGTAATGAATTGCTGCTATTTGAAATTGTATTAAAAAACATTATTATATTCATTATTAATAATAATAAAGATGTTTTTATCAGCTCTAAAATTATGTATTAGATTAGAACAAAAATAACAATATAGATTTTAAACCTATAAAAAATTTTAAAAATCCATTCCATTATATATATATATTTTTAAAATGCTTTTTTTTTTTTACATTTGTAATTCTACAACACTATAACTTTAAATGCTTAAAAATATGTATGAACATGCATTATGGGGATGCACAAGATTGTGTTTGACATCTCTTTCAAATTAAAGAGCATTTATCATTAAAGAGCTTCAGGTTTTCAAAGAATAGCAATTTTCTTTTTTTTCAATTTGTATTTGCTTGTACAAGTTTACTTCGCCCACGTATCGCATGCCTGTTAGTGATTTATGATTCACTGACAACAATAACAAAATAAAGACACAAAGCAGGGTCTGTTGTAACAGCCTGCTGCTGTACGTGTGAACTGACTACAACTCCCACACTGCATCACACAATTCTTCAAGATGGACTGTGAAATATCACACTGACAAACATACACACTCACACGCATACACCATGTCCTGTAGCGGCTGTTGATAACGCAGTGATGCACTGGGTGGAGAGATTTCACCACTCCCAACACTGACAGACAGAAACCTGAGAGAGCTTGATACTCTCAGTCAGCGCTGACGTATTTCTGACCCTTGGAGTGAAACCAAACGGATGACTGTTGGTGTCGCTGACCCACGTCAAAGCAACCAAACAGCTGGGAGCTTCTAAAACCATCATGCAACACGTCTAAAAATTCAATCTGACTAAATCCTCTGCATTTGATAAGAAGCTGGGTTTTAAATAAAACAAGAATTAATCATTTACTCACCCTCGTGCTGTTCCAAATCTGTACGATTTTCTTACATGAAAAGCAAGAGATTTTTGACTCACTGCACGGTAAGATTTTCCATGAATAGTTCATTTTTATCATTCTTCAAAACCTTTCATCATCTGGCTTAAAAAAAAAAAATCTTTATGAGACCGCAAAAGGACTGCTTTTTCACCAAGGTTACTTTGTGTAAAAATCAAACCATTATGAGCTTTAAACATAAACTTTTGTGCTACACTACAAAGGTTTGGGTGGAAGAGCGTTTCTTACCCTCACAGCTGCTGTGTCCCTCCTCGTACCCAGCACTGCAGCTGCATTTCCCGATGGGCACCAGCCACTCTCCTTCAGCACTGCAATGCATTCTGGGAGGACTGTCTGTGTCCACCTCAGAGTTATTGACGCACGATCCTCTCACCTCCACCAAAGTCGAGAAGGCAGCTTCAGCTACTGTATCCGGGAACACTGCTAAATTCTGCACCGTTGATAAACAACGTTTGTAGTACACTCTCACGGAAACCAGCGCAACACACGCCCCCACATCCTGGAAGGCCAGATGGAATCCTTTGCGGTTGAGATGTCCTATCTCTCGGACTTCTGTGTTAAGTTTCATCTTACGTTCTCCCAAATCTCCCTGCGTGAAACTTTCATCTGCCGCAATGGTGTCGATTTTGCTGTAGCGGTCTTCACGGGTGACGCGGCCCAGGTCCCAGTCAGACTCGGCATAGAGGAGGTTGAAGGTCTCCTTACAGCTACCGGACACGCCTGGGATGCTGTTGCAGTCTCTCAGGGTGAACTGCAGCTCGATGAAGATGCGCTGGCCACCCTGCCGCCATATCCAACCTGTCTGGAGCCAGTTGTTCTGACTGGGCTCCATCACGTTGCATACTTGATATGTGCGAATGGGCTTGTATTTCTCATCGACACCGCTGATTTCCTCCCACTGAAATGAGAAGACAGAGGAAGAGAAAGATTTCAAAAGAAGAAAAAGAAGAATCAAGAAACTCATCGTTATATTTATAGCTATTTATCTATTAACACGGATAAAATAAAATAACCAATTTTTTATAAAATAAAATATTAAGATTTTCTTAAGCTGCATCAACTTTTTCAACTTGCTTTCACTGTGAACTAACAATGAAACTTTAAAACAATACAAAAAAATTTCCCACTGTAAACTAACAACTTTTTTTTTTCTAAAATAATAACATTCATTGCAAAAATTGTGTGCCTTTTATATATTAGCATGAGTGAAATAGAAATGTAAAAAATAAATGAATAAAAATAAAATACAATACAATAAAATAAAAATTAATTAATTTTAAAATATGTTACCCGTTAAATTAAACAACTTAACCTGTTAACTGTCACTCACATTTTTGAACATAGACTTGAAAGTGTATGATCCAAACTTACATTTTTTGATTTCATGAGTGAAAACATTTTGTAACATGGTAATGCAATGTTTCAAATTATGAATTTTGAGATTTTATGTTTTCAAGTGATACATAATTTCACATGATTTCTAAAGTGTGATAGAGAAAAAGGCAACAAAGAAGAATTTTTTTGACAAAGGTCAGAACTCCTGTTATGTAGGTTTTTGGGGTGCACTATCACCATAAATTTATCTATTACTTTCCCTACATAATTTTTTAACATAAAAAAGATTGGTAAAATATCTATTTAGAAGTCTTAGGCCTTTCCAGCAATATATAGTTTGTCATTATTAGATTAGGATTTAATTGTATTATAGTGAAGTAAACTTAGACATTTAACGGGTATAAAAAAAGGTACATTTTTACATATATACACAGAGATGTAAATTAGCAAGTTGTTGTAGATCAATAGGCCTGAATAAGTATTTATTAATTATTATATGTCAATAAGAGCAGTTGGCATGCATATTTATAGTCATTTATAGTGTGTACAGTTCAATCTGCATAAACTTTAATGCCAAATCATCTAGAGTATATCAAACACAGAATATATTAAGACTAAAGCATCTTCAATCAGCAACACAAACAAGCTCATTGTCTCATAGAGAGATTATAATGAGCCTCTGAAGACGAACACTCTCACAGTGTTTTCACAATGAATTGCAGAGTAATAATGATCCTTTCAGCAATTTAAATCCACGTCTGAATTTGGCAGAGTCTCTCCACAGATTCAACTATAAGTGGCAGTGAATCTGAATGCATCTTGCTGAAACCCACAGATCATAGCATGTACAGTATGTATGTATGTGTGCATGTGTATGACCTCGCAGCTGTGGTGGGCAACGTCTGGGAGCAGGAGACAGAGAATTTAATCACTCTCAGGTCTAGAATTAACAAGCTAAACATATAAAAACTTGTAGCGTGTGCCCAGCATGTAGTCACTTCTCCTCACAGATAACGTTACGAATGATGGAACATGTCCGTCCTGACCTAAGACGTCCTCTGTAAGGCTTACAGCTCATGTAAGCTATGAATCAGTCTTTGCATGTAATCTTTAGCACGTGATTTAGAATTGAGAAGGAGAGAAGATGATGTAAGATGGGAGACAGGACACAGGAGGAGACAAATGGGGTTTATCTGGTGAGGGAAAAGCAGCCCATACTGGGATTACAGCAGAAACGAGTAAGTAATACAGTTGGGGAATCAAGACACAGAAAAGAAAAAATAAATAGAACTGTAAAAGGTACAGATGGGGGGAGGGGATGTGGAGAAAGACACTGGGTATAGGGTTTAACCCACTGAACACCGACTGCATTGACGCAAGTCTCATAAATCTCAAGTACATCATAACACTTCATTGTGAATTTTGAGTCAGATATGACTGAAAGCAAGGACTTGCAATTCAGCAAATGAGTCAGATGTTACAGTAAATGCTCTGAATGATTCAGTCAGCAATTGAGCAGTTTTAGACCAATGGCTCCATTCGTCGTTAAGACCAATTCCTTAAACAGAACCAGACCACAGAAGTCATTCATGAATTGGATTACACTGGTTTACAGCCGTCATGAAACAGAAGCATCTGAATTTTATGTGCTGAGTGAAAAATAGGCAAGTATTTTAAATTTGGGGTTGGTGCTGAGGAGCCATTTTTTATTTAATAATAATAATAATATTATTATTATTATTATTATATCCAGCGAGTCAAAGAGAACAAAGTTGTCACTTTCTGATAAATTGGCAATAATTATTGCTGAGAAAAGTAGGCAACACCACTGAATGCAATCATTTTCATATATAATAAATCACTTGTGCCTCAGAGTGAGCAGGCAAAACACAATAAATGCAATCATTGCTTTTTAGAGGTGGAGGCCTGCTGTTTGGGAACATAGTCATGTAAGACAGTTTTGGGAAACAATTATACAGAAATACTTGGATGACAAACTTTGCCCGGGCATTTATGAATGTCCATAACAACATTTCAGGTTACACAGTCCCTTAGTGCAAAGTAACATTAATTTTTTGGTGTGCATGGAAGAATTTATTTGCAAAATTAATTTACATCTCCCATTATTCACATTAAACCTTTTTGCACAAGTCAAAATCCACCTCAAGCGAGTGTAAAAACGTTTTTTGTTCTAACGCAATACTTTTGGTTCTAATGCAATACTTCAAATTGCACATCAAAACAAGGTGATGGAAACAGCT
The DNA here is from genome assembly GCF_023724105.1 of Carassius gibelio. Lineage (NCBI taxonomy): Eukaryota > Metazoa > Chordata > Actinopteri > Cypriniformes > Cyprinidae > Carassius > Carassius gibelio. The sequence goes on along the minus strand of NC_068389.1, from coordinate 19,380,580 downwards.
ACTGTCTACATTTTGTAGAAACACAATGGCTAGTACACATTGACTTTATTACATCCATCAGTACACAGACTATAGACAATAATATACTCAGAACAAAATACAAGCCTAAAACATAAAAAAAAATTAAAGACTATACAACCTCGTAAAAACACATCCTAAAAAAACTACAACACTTATTAAGCATTAAGTAAAATGGAATACAGAAATAAAGATACAAACGTAAAAAGTATGTGGGGAATGAGCTGAGGAAACACATTAAACAGCAACCTGCATTAAAGATTATGCTTATTAATTTGTTTAAAGTTCTTAATATAAAAGCACTTGGCTTGGTTTGTGGTTTATACTGTGCACAGCTTACAATGTGGCATCTGCTATGTTTTAAAGAAAATGCATTATTCACTGCTGTAATAGTGACTGATGGATGGTTTCCATAATTGCTAATCAAATTTGTCATCAATTATTTTCATTATCAATTGTTATCAGTTTTTTTAATTCTTCACCCACACAATGAATGAACTACTGGACATGTTGGATTTACAGTAATTCCACTCAACTTAAACCATGCTATAGTTGACATCTATGATGATCTAATAAATAAACATAGGTCTTACCCCATTAGAAGGATATGAGGTCCAACCCAGCTCTGCCTGGGACTCCTTAGAATTCAGCAAGACAACTGGAAGAAAAAAAAAAAAAACAATGTGAGAACTGATAAGGTATCACAATTATTACATTGCAATTATACGTTGTGGATTTTTTTTCTCACTGTCAGAACGCATAGAGCTGATAGTGTTTAATAATAATGAACAACCAGTCCCAGCTGACGGGCTGTTGATCTGGAGGGTGACTGCATCAGAGGCGCATTAGAGTTTAAATGGGGACTGACAGACCTACAGAGCTTAGTGATATTAAGTGCACCGGTCATCCGCTGATAATGTGGGACTGCTTTGCAAAGCACAAGAATCTTTACAGATTTCAGCCAGTGAATACAGTCTGTGATACAATTTGACATTTAAAAAATTAATTTTCTAAAGGGAAAAGAAACGTTTTACAATGCAATAGAGCCCAAGAGGCCTATGACACAAATTCATGTTGCCATTTGTCATTTCTGCTACATTTTTACAATTACAAAGCCCTAATGTGAAACTCAGCTTCTAAACTAAATTAAAATGAGCAGTGAACCCTTGAATGCTGTTATCCAGCAATTCGAACAAATACAGGACTGTGTAAAACTCAGGCAAGTTGAAACACTTTAAAAATATGCCCTTAACACAAATAGAGCTTGGGCTCTGTATCAGCACCTTGGACAAGGCTTGTCGCCATCTAGCCTATAATTCAGAATCACGGACAAGGCCCAGCACTCAGAATAGTATAAGCACCCTGGACAGCACCAATTCCTCTCTTATTCAACACTCTTCCTAAATCTGCACAAAACAAGATGACTTCTACAGGGAAACATCTTTTTTTTTTTTTTTTTTTTTTTAAATGCTAAAATATATTTCAGGTCAACTGCACTACAATTCAAAAGTCTGGGGTCTGGAATTTTTTATGTTTTTGAAAGAGGTCTCTTTCATGAAGAATTCTCAACAAGGCTGCATTTACTTGATCAAAAATACAGTGAAACAGTAATACTGTGAAATGTTGTTTCTGCCAAACCAAAAGGCTTGTTTCTATTTGCTCTACCCTCTGCTACAAAACGCACAGCCACTTGACATCAGCAAAATGCCACCACTGTAAGTCGCTGATACAGACTATTCACACATGCGCAATTGCACATGGCTCTGACATCACAATAATAGTCTGAATGCCACTTCATAACAAGCCAGATGAGCTGCAGAAGGCTCCTTCAGAGTAGTTATGCACTTCTGCAATGAGAGCACTTATATCTTACAGCATGAATGGGAGCTTTTTTTTTTTATCTTGTAGACTTGTGGTTACTGCCAAGTTTTATGAGGGGGAAAATTATGCATGTAGTGAGCAAAGATTATTTTACATTCCCAAGGTTTTCTGTGATGAACACAGGTATAAATTTTGCAGTGTTTGTTTTAGATTTCTTCAGTTGGTTGAAGTGTGTTTTTCCCATCAGAACAGCTGTTGCTCAGTCTCTCTACTTTTAGGGGACAAGAGGATGCCTTTTGATTTGTGCTGACACGGGCCCCCTACTGATCTGACCTTCAAGAGACACAGAAAAATAGAAAGAGAGGCTGTGCCAGACTAGGTTTTACTACACAATGCAGTCATTCTTAGAGAACTACAATGTTCAACCAAAAATGAACCCCAAACCCATTTGATTTCTTTAAAACACAAATAGATAGATTTGAAATGTGCTCTTGTGCTAGATCTTATTGTGAACGATTGATCCATGCATGTGTTTTAATAAAAAAAAAAAAAAAAAAAGTCATAACTCGATCTTCTGGTGAAACAGATTTTGATGTATGCCAGATATCTCTAATCATTTTGTATGCTTAAACTGTGCCCTTTTTTTTTACATTCAACTTAAAGATCACATTCAGATCTGCCTCCATTCAATCGACAACCGACGGATCCAAGTCTCCGTACTACATACTGTATTTCCTCAAAATATGGGAGAAAAGATCATCATGACTTTAAAGTCACTCTTTTTCAAGCAATTACAATTAATAGAGCTTTCAAGCTTTCGAAAAATGCAAAAGCAGCATTAAAAGGGACATAAAACAGGTCATAAAACTCAAGCACTATATTCCAAATCGTATTAAATCCATGCAAGAGCTCTGGGTTATTTTAGTAATTGTCCACTAGACATCCTGCTTGACAGTCATAGTCCCCATTTCCACTCACTATACCAAAAAAAAAAAGAGCAGTTTAGACATTTTGCTAAACATTTCATTTTTTGTTCTACAGAATAAAGTCAGTTAAACAGGTTTGGTACACTATGAAGGTGAACTATTCCATTAAAATTTAGATGAAATGATCCAGAACATCATTCATTACAGGCTTTGGATTCCAAAAATATACACATTCTGTCTCTATTTAGCAAATTTACTCACCCCAAATAACCTTCATTACATTAAGCACTATTCTTCCCTCTAGACATTAGCAGAACCTTGAAGCAGAATTATTCCCTCCCCCCAAAAAACCCTAAATTAACCTTTGAAGAAACAAAGACCCCATCATAAAGAGGACTGCCTGGAAGATGTGCTTATGTCACAAGGGCACCAATCATCCTGTCAAACCCAACACACTTTTGTTAATCCCAGTAAAAGACGGATAATTTGAGAACCATAAAATTCAATAGAGAGGATTAGCCACATGTTATTACACTCAATTCCATGCAGCTTATCTGCATATATATATAAAGCACATGCAGAATGCACCAATCAGAGTCCAGAGACCTGTGGGACAATCATCGGCCAAACATATCCCCCTAATAAGCACACACACCAACTTGGATTAACTCTCTATATGTGTGTATATGTGCTTTCTGGCCGTTAAAGCCAACTAAATGACAAAGAGCATTAAGTTGAAGCCCCGTACAGACCCTTATGACCTCATTAAACTTTCAGCTCTGCCATTGGGGTCTAAAGAGAGCTTGCTTTTCTTTAGCGTTCTATGGAAATGCTCGCATGTACACGCACAAGGCACAGAATCATAATAACAGCTTTTTGCCTGGGTTTCTGCACAGTGGGAGGTGTATTCACGACGACCTCTCAGTCTTTCTCGCTCTTCTTTCTGATCAGCTTGGAATAGTTTCGAAATGGGTCACTGTGGCGAATGCCCGCTTTTAGAAACACAACCCCCCTCCGAGCACATTATCTTGACACTGGTAACCTTGGAAGCAGTCACAAAGAAAAAGTTGTTTTCAGGAAAAGGGGGTTGAGAAGAAGACGAGGTTCAGATTTTCTCCAGTTGGTCAGTGAGAGGTGGCTTGAGTCATGGGCTGTGACCGTGTGGGGTCGGGTTATGTCAGGTCCATGTGCTGACGAAGATGTGAATGATGGCTTCCTACTGATTCGGTCTCCCTAAACACTGAAGCTTGGCTCACTCATAACATCATCGTCTACCCACCAGAACCTTTGAGCTGTCAGAGTGAAGAGAAATAAGTTAATGTGCTTAACAAGTGATTCAGGGTCATTAAGTTGTCATGGAATGACTTAAGACTGACATGCACAGCTTTGAAAGTTGCTTTGCCTCATGCTCTTAAAAGATGATTTGGAATTAAGCAAATAAAGGCAGATTTTTACTTTTGAAACATCAGAAGCCATATGAGAGAGGCGTATGAACAATCCAAAATTAATTTAGGCTAAATCTGACAATAGTGAGTCCATTGAGAAAATTTGCCAGCTTTAAATACTTTGTGCCTGTCATGAAACTACATTGTACATAAATTCTCTTAAAACAATTTTTTTTTTTTAAGTTACATTTTGGGGTCAGCAGGATATACCTTTTTATTTTTTAAAAGGAAATTATTACTTTTATTCTGCAAAGATACATTATATTGGTCAAAAGTAAAGACATTTATCATACGAAGATTTCCATTTGAAATAAATGCTTTTTAACTCTTTTTTTTCATCATAGAATCCTGTAAAAAATGCATCACGGTTTCCACAAAATATTAAGCAGCACATCTTATTTCCACACTGATAATAGTAAGAACTGTTTCTTGACCAAATCTACATATTAGAACAATTTCTGAAAGATCATGTGACTTTTGGAAAATATAGCTTTGCCATTACAGCAATACATTGCATTTTAAAACATATATATATATATATATATATATATGCAAAATATGTAATTACATTTTGGGTGCCATCCCAAGCATCTTCTCAAAATTGCCTATACAGCCAGGTTCATCACAAATCCATAATTCCGCATTTTGAAACAAATGTCACAAATGAAGACAGCAATCACCAATAAGGGTCAGGCTGAGAGCAGGCAGATCATGTGACCAACTTCCTGAGTGGAGACTAGACTGCTGTCAGCCAGAGCATGTGCTTACATAACGAGTTATGAGATGTGAGCCAAGTCAAAATGATTAGAATGCATCAAAGAGACATCAGACAGCTCTGACTAATGCACATTCAAAGTGACAGAAGTGTTGTACTAACAAAAATGTTATACAACTGGAATTTTATATATTCTGAAGAAATTTTATAGTTTTGGATGGGTGTTTGGTGATTGACTAATACCAAGAATAAGAATGCACATATACTTTGAACATCCACTCTTGTTTCTCAACCTTCTGTCCCCCTTAACCTGTGTTGATGAGGTGTTTTTTTTATTTTTTCTATGTTTTTATTTTTATTTTTTATGTCATGGTGGGCCCTCAGTGTTAACCAGAGCTCTTTTCTGAGTGAGAGGACAGTTTTAGTGGAGCTTTCAGACACACCTCAATAGCTGAAGCCATATCGTTGTTGGTACCTCCATTTCATCTAGCCATGTCAACCAAAAGAATATTTTATTCAGACGAGAGCTACTTGTTTGTGTGCAAAACAGGATGCTTGTGCCGAATACACTGCAGTTGTAGCTGTTTGGCATCTCCCTCTTTCGCCCTTTGTGTTCCTGTCCATGTTGGTCAGGATTTTCCCCTTATGAAGTCAATAGGGTTTAATTCAGTTGGGGTTGGCATCAGAATGGTTCATTGTGCTTTTTTTTTTTTTGAGAATTTGAGAATTTGAGATCACTGCAATATGAGGTTACGGAGGAACTGAGTGGACGATAAAGGTAACGATAAAGATGAGGGATTCACCAAAATAATAATAGTTATTTAGTTACTTAGCCAGTAATTTAGCTGTTAAATTTAAGAAATGCTAATGAACTTAAATATACAGTACACTTTTCTTCATAATGTGTTGGGTTAAAATGCTAATGCACTTAAATATACACTAAAAATATAACGTTTTGTCATTTATTTAAAAAAAAATTGTACTGCAGCCTTGGTGAGCAAAACACTTCTTTCAAAGATAATTAAAAACTTATACTGAACCCAAACTTTTGAATAGCAATTTATAACGCTGTTGCAATTTTTAATTAGCATTTACCGTATTTGATACAATGCGTCCTACATTTTTATGTTCTGTTTCAACCAACACTTTTCTTTTTGGTGCATTACTAGCAACACCAGGAAAGGAGGACAGTGAGGGAACAACTCCTCCTCCATCCATAATTATCTTTCTCTCCGTCTCTGTCATTGTTAATAAGCAACAGAGTCAAAAATGTGGAAGGGTGGAAAGACTTTTTTCCCCCCTCTCTCAATTTAGAAATCCACTTTAGATCAATTTAGACTCTGATTCTCACCACATTACCACATCACCTCCCTTTCACGCCCCTGACAGGAGGAGGGCCGTTCTTCTCTCCAGCACTCCCACCTGTCTCATTCATTCATACTCAAAGACAACCACTTCCACTCCCCTTGTATCTTCTCCTTCTCCTCTAACACACTAAATGTTGGATTACAGAGGTGATATTAAAGATACTACCAGGAAGTGGAGTGAATTTTCCTCTCCTGTCCTCACTCTCAAACATACCCACACTTTCACCCATGGTTGTTTACAGTGGGGTGGGCTTAAGTTCAGAATGCTTGATGTCTTCAAACTAATTATCATCACTGATGATCTTGATTGGCAGTCTAAACCTCTTTTTCTTTACACATCTTGACACAAACATACACAAAGATACTACTTGTCATTAAATCTGAGCAGAATGGGAGGCGGCACTAACAAGGAGGCTAAATTGCTACAGCCACTAGCGTCTGTTGCTAGTGCGTCTCTTGAGATTGGGGAGTGAGGTTTACCTGCACAGCACTACTCGCTGGCCTCCGTTACACTTAGCGGTTTTGGAAAATGACTAAGTTCCACTTTATGTCATCTTTTTTTTCTTTAAAGGTGTACAAGGTTTACTTGATGTGCTTACGCGCCGATAGCTAAGTTAACAACACAAAGATATTTTAAGCAGTTTTACTCACCGCCTGCGGTTCCAACACTAGATCGTGACCCTTTTTCGTTGGGACTGCATCATCCTTAAGAAATAAACGATACGCAAATCCGGCGTCAAACTGGGCCTTGTTTGTAAAACAAGCATCTTCGAAATGCAGGGAACAAACAAAACACTTGCACAACACGTCGATGCTCTTTAAAAATAAACTCCGTCCACTGGTCCCTTAACCCTCTGGAGTCTAAGGGTATTTTTGGGGCCTTGAGAAGTTTTGTCATGCCCTGACATTTGTGTTTTTTTCAGTTTCTTATAAATATCTAAATGGGTAAAGTCTAATATCACTGTAATCAGCACAAACTGGGCTATAATAATATGTGAAATGCATGCATGTACATGATTGTATTTTTGAGAAAAAAAATGTTATGCATGGTTAGTGAAAAACTAAAAATGTTAAATCACTTGAATAAGGCAATAAAACACATACATAAAATTGGTTGCCGGAAAAGTTGAGAACTGGAGCTTGTAGCCTAGAATTTTTCTTTCTGAATGATGTGAAAATCATCTTGTTTACTCACTCACAGAAAACAATATATTGATTTAAATTTTCTAAAATACTTTTTGTTGGTAAAAGTCATATGCGAGTAGGCGTCAACTATCATGAATATCATTGTGATTTACACCTGAGAAGACAAAGGCCTGCATAATGAGCTGCATAATGAGCCTCTCATTCAACTGTGCCACTCTGAGGGAGGACTTACAAGAAAGAATGTGAGAACAAAATAAAAGTATATAATTTTATGTTTGTAGTTTATTAAGAATATATTTAATTATCCCACAACATAATTTAATATCCACTTGGGGGAGCAGTTAAACAGTTTATTAGGGACAATCAAAGCTGACTTTCAAATTTTTTGGCATCCTTACTTCAGTCACACAATCCTTCAGAAATCCTTTTAACAATCTTATTTTCTACCAAATAAACCCCATTTATTATCATCATCATTATTATTATTATTATTATTATTAATGTTGAAAAGAGCTGATCATATTTTCAGGTTTTTTTAGGGGGAATAAATCGAAAGAACTGCATTGTTTTTACATTTGTTAGAGTTATCTCTATTTGTCACATTTATATTATATACATCAAGCTTTTGAATGGTATAGTATTGTATATTGTTATTGAAACTTCATAATGTTTCACTTGATTATACATTTAGTCAGGAATTATAGTTTGGAAAAAGTATTTGGAAAAAGTCTAACTAGTAAAATGTTTACACGTTATGTGAAAACTAGTACAAATAAATAAAAAGAGACTTACTCATGTTTATGATCTCTGCTGAATAAAGTGCTTCATTCTTTTTTCTGAGGAAATCCATTTCTCAAATCCTCAACCACATCACATCTTTTTGGGGTGAATTATGTCTTAGTCCTCTCATCGCGAAGCAAACAGTAAAATAAAATAAAAACTTGAAGAATAGTCTGGCTGCTTTTTCTTCTGTGTGGGCGTATTCAAGCCGCGCGCTTCAGTTTGAATCTGAATAGCGCGTTCAGCGCGGGGGCGTGGTCACATTAGATATAATGAGCGGAGATATGAAAAACAGACATTGCGTTGTTTTCATATGGATTACTTTATCTCAGAATATTTGTTTTCGGCAGCACTTGTTTAGTTTAAAAGTAGACATTCCAGGCTTTCTATAGATATCTCTCTCATGTCTCTTCGTTGAGTATTCACGGAGTTACAGTTCATTTTAATGAAATGTTTGTACATGACGATCAGCGGAGACAAAGACTGTAGACAGCGCACCTTGTTTGTTATCTTTATTTTATAAGTGCACAAAGGTTTTTTGTTATTATGTCTGTATCCAAAAAAAACTAGACCCTTTACAGATTCGATTGATGTATTGCTCTTATCTGTACGATTAAAACTGAGAGTGTAATTTAAGTTCTTTTCGGGGTTATCAGGTGAAAATGACTCAAAACTCATATATGCGTTAATCGACTCGAAAGGGTTAATGCCCTGGCAACCAAAAACACACTTCTTTTATGACATTTCGATCTCGTTTTGCTCTACGGGAGCGCGCACTCTTCCGGCAGAAGTGCCCTTAGGACCCATATAAGGACATTCCGCTCCATCTAACGTCACACAGACCCATACTCGAAAAAAACTTTCCGAAACTTGTGACAAACCGGAAGGAGTATTTTTGGAACAGAAATACTCCTTCAAACGTACAACTTAATTTTTGAAACTTTGTCCATGTTTAGCATGAGAATCCAACTCTATAACAGTGTAAAAAAACTGCATGAAATAGCATTTCACCCCCCCTTTAAGTTTATTTATATAGCACATTTATCACAGCAAAGCTGACCAAAGCGCTGAACAAAGTCAAAGATAAACATAAAATTAACAAAACAGATGAAACAGTAAAACAATGGAACATAAATAAAATCCAATTAAAATGCCTGGGAATAAAGATGTGTTTTCAACTTTATTTTAAAAAATCTAATAGAAGGTTCAAGGTGAATGTCCAGTGGAAGTTGGTTCCAGAGATGGATGGGCAGTAGAAAAAGCCCGATCACCCTTCGTTTTTAAGCGTGAACAAGGCACACCTAACAATAAAAATGAACTTTCAAAAAAAATCTAATCATACAGTAATGATTTAAACATTAAAAATATCTTTTGAAAGAAATTACATACTTAAAACATTTTAAATATTGTCTTGATTCATTGAATAATGCTTAATAATTTAATTGATTAAATTGATCAAATGACAATAAAAACTTTGAGATGAGATTTCAATTTCAAACTAATGCTTTTCTTTGCAACATTATATTTAAAAAATCCTGACAAAATCAAACAACATGTTTTCAACATTGATAACAATAAAAAAAATGTTTCCTGAGCAGCAAATACGAATGTTAGAATGATTTCTGAAGAATCATTTGATACTTTAGACTAGGGTTAGGCCGATATACAATGCCGATAGACATCACGTTGTTGAGCTGGCATTGTGGTTGCCGTTTTACCTTATAAAGATTCACGCTTCAGGTATTAAACGACTGCTTGACAACTAAAATATCTACAATTTTTTTTATTGTCGACGTTGTAAATGATGTCGACTAATCATTTCATCCCTAATGCTAAACCAAACTCTTTCAAATAAACACTCAGATCACATCCATCCAACTCAAATCATCAAATCATCAGTCCACACTCACTAACTCTCCCCACCCCCTCCATCTTTCCATTATTACTATAGACATTGATCTCCATCCTACTGATAAATGAAGGCAAGTCAAAGGTGTATGTGTGAGAGAAACATAGAGAGACAGAAAGGTCTTGGGTCGGGAGAGAACGGGGCCCGACTGGCCATCCATCAATATGGCACATCACGGAACCGCAGAAATCCATACTCTCGACAGCTGATCAATCAATAGGCAGCACAACCGGGCAGCTTGTAAAAGAATACGGCCAGGCGAGTCGATAAGTTAAAATAACAGGTCTGTGCCTGTTAAACTGCAGAAAGATGGAGGGATGAATGGATGGCAGAAGGGGCAGAAAGCTTGTCTTCACCGACTAAGTGAATAGATGATGGGGAAATATATTAGTCGCAATGACATCTGTGCTGCAGGGTTCCTTTAAGCTCTTATCTGAGAACAGACTCTCTAGTTACTGTAATATAATATAAAATAAAAACACAAATAAAACAAATCTAAATATTCCAGCAATTTCAAGCAACATCCTATAAAAGAATAAATTCAACGTCTCAAAATAGATGCCACTTATCTTTCTCTTCTTCCGTCGAGGCTTTTCATTATCATTTGTACAACTGTCAGATCTCATCGCTCGGCTGTCTCATATTGTCTCGATTCATTTATTCCATGATCTTTGAGGTAGATAATTTGTGCATATTAATCCACAAATGCCTCGTTTCCAAAGGGGGCTGGGGGGGCACTAATTATGCAAATCAGGTGCAGAATGGCTCCCATCAGCTTGTTTGGATTTAATTAGATGGCCCTTATTGCCTTTTTCCAGAGGCCTGTTGATCTAGCCACGGTCCATGTTTATAGTGAGGCCATTAAAAAGACAAGTCTTATTCTGGATTGTTTACTTTGTGGCCTCTGTGCACTCTGTGTTTTCTTATTGTTTCTCAGTGCACTCTATGTTGTCTGTTTGTAAGAACAGGAAGAATTGCCCATGAAGTGAATCACACCTCTGCATTACTAAAACCCTCCTCGTGTATGACTAACCATTTGTCAGTTTAGTCATACACAACCTATCAAAAACCTGGGTGCTGAAGTCAAAATATCAAATGACAATTTGTTACTCACATGTGGCTACATGTCTGGGATTCTTACAATAAAACTGCACAAGAGTTCATTGTCTAGGTGTAGAGTGGAATATCTGCTTACAACATCCATGCTAAATGCTGCATAATTTTTACAAAATGACCATGTGAAAGAGTGCAAGTTATGATACAATAGCAATTTGACAGCAAGTGCTTGATTCAAATTACTTAAATAACTTGATTAAAATGATTTTAAAGAGACATGTGCATACAGTATGCATATAGCAAATAGTATAGAAAGTAGCACTTCTGTCAAGATTCTGAAGATGGACACTTTTCCATCCCATGAGGCTATGGGAGATGATTTGCGAATGACTGATGCTGGTAGGTAACATGACAATGACAACTTGACAAATGTAGTACATCTGGAATTCATTTCTACTACACACATTCATAATACACACATATTCATACTATATAGAACATACTTTTTTGCAAAGTAGTATGCAATTTTGGACGCAGCCTTAGAGAAACTCATGAATTTTCATGCTAATTAAATCAAGAGTCATTTAACCAAAGTTGTTTTTTTGTTTTTTTGCCAATATCAGGGCAAAGTTCATTGACTTTCCCAGATGTGATGTATTGACCCTAGCCTTTGGCAAAGAAAAGGTAATCATTGGAAGACCTTGCATCAATTTCAAGCTCATCGAAAGCAAGTGCTTCCGATCAAAACCACCTGAGGCACATAGGCTATGGAAAGTAGTACAAACGTGGGCAGAACACTGCAAAAGTCCATTGTGGTTCATCACTAGCTTTTTGACCAATAATTTTCCATAAATGGTTTTCCTACCAAAACCAACGAGTGTATTTTCCTGTGGTGAGAAAATGATCTGCCAAACTTGTTTACCTTAAAGGAAACATTAATCAATGATGGCATTGTAAATATGATCCAAGATACCCTTTCAATGCTCAACGCTGTTAAAAGACTATGCTTTTGATGAGTAATTTAGCCACTGAGAGGGTCATATGGCATTTCCATCTTCTTATTTAGTGTGGAGGAACGGAAAGATTGCACATTTAAATTTTGGGTTGTAAGGAAAGAGGAAGGCGAAACCATTTAGGAGGCTGAAATGAAAAATTTGACAGGCATCACATAAAGTGAAAAGGAAAAGGTCCTAACCCTGGTTCCTGTGGCACCCCAATATCTACCAGCCCACACATCCTCTGAAGAGGCCCATCCACTAATGGACACATCTCAGGGAGTTTAATCAAAGCACAAGGAGAGGGTCTCTCTCTCCATTTCTCTACTGCCAATCATTTAAAAACCTGAAGCTCAGAAGCCTCTTACAACTGGTGCCCTAAGAATGCGGTGCTGAATAAAGAGAATGAAAGTCAAGGAGAGAGGGAAGAATGACATAGAGGTGCAGGTGAAACTGCAGACTGTGGAAAGAGAAAGAGTAGAATAAGAGAAATTACATAACTACACAAACCAAGCCATATGTAAGGTGGACACTGCAACTACCTTCCCTATTGACAGTTTTTCCACAAATACAGTCTACAAGACCCTCGATCCTACACAGCAATCTGTATAAACCACAACAATTCCAACACTTCAGTCCAAAACATTTTCTCTTCCATCAAAACTGAAAAAAATAAAAACTTGTTAATATGCAGCTAATACATGTCAGAAACAAAAAATGATGTAAACTGTCTAACAGCTATAATAATCAAATAATCAATTATCCATCTCTGACTTGTCCTTTTATTTGACTGAATTGTGAACAATTTTGCTACTCAATCTGCATGATAAATGTACACCAAAACACTGGCAAAATTCACTTTAAGCAGATGTATGCGAATATAATTTGCTATCTTCAATATTTACTGCCAAAACCATTTCACTAGGAAATACACTTAAAAGTAATTTCATGGCTATGGTAACTTTAGATAACTATATTAAGACAGTCTTGTTACTGTTACTAAAACACTTACAAATGATTTGTGTTAATTGAAATAAAGATGAATTAAAATACAAGTATCAGATGAGAGGCACATAACAAAATCATAAAACAAACTAAAATGAAAACTTAAAATCTAAAAATATGCTCAATAATACTGAGCATCTTCTGAATGTAAACATGTTAAGAAGAAAAAGTGTTCTGAATGTGAATCTGTTTTTAGAATTGAAATTATTTGACATTGTGTGCCAACAGAATCATATTTTGTGTGTTAGCAATCAAGGAAAACAGCATGTTAAATTTATTAGTGTGAGTGGGTGTACGTGTGTGAGGAAGCAATATATTCAGCTGAACTGCTGCTGTCCCAGAGTCCTGGTTCATATCACATCGCTAAAAAAATCTGTTTAAAAAGGAAAGGAAATGAAAGATACAGACTGGGAGTGAAAAAAAAAATACTGGGAGGCTCATCTACATCCATCCTGAATGGACAGATTGAAATTTAAGGTTCATAGTTCATAGAGGAGGAGGAGGAAAACGGAAAAATGCTAGGCAACTTTCAGGAGACACCATAAATGCAAACAAGTACATAAACACACTCACACAGCAGTGATTGAATGCAAATTCAAATGCAAATGCTCCACTGCTAGTTTTCAAGCAGCCTGGACTGCCGATGGTAAGCATTTGAACACGACAGCCCAGACAAGTTTGAAATGTCAAAAAGTGGAGTGGCACTAAACAGTTTCACAAGTGCATGTCTAGACCTCAAACAGAAGAATGTCCACTTGGCCAAGCCTGTAACAGCTCAACTGTTAAAAAAAAAAACACACACACACAAAAAAATGCCGTTCTCAAATCTCCAGTCTCTCACACATAAAGCCTAATCAACCTGAAATAAAACTTTCTACTAAGAAGACTCCAGAAATCACTAGAAATAGGAAAAACCAACTTGGGACATGCTAATGTGACAGACTCTGGTGCAGAGTTAAGAATACTGATAGACTGCTAGCTTGAATATACACACACAGCCTTAGACTCTTAGGGCAAGAAAGAAGCCAGGTAGTGTTTTAAATCGCTGCACTATTTAACAGTATTCTCAACTCTAAGCTTTCACAACCCACAGAACAGCCCTGAATTTTTCATCACATCTGCACTCTCCCGGGCAGGAGCAGCTAATAGAGCGACATGTGCATGTACGATCAAGAAGACTGTGTAAATGAAGCTAAAAGCACATTTCAAGGCATATGTACACATTGTAAGCATATCACAGCACATCACATCACACGTGTGGAATTACATAATAGCACTGGAATTTCAGAAGAAAATGCAAGTCATGCCTGAGCAATGCCGTTAGTGCGTTGTTGAAAAGGCATCAAGTTGCTTAGGCGTTTGCAATGGTTTACAGCATATTGCAAAAAAAGTTGATTGAGTGATCTGGGTGGTGTTTGGTTGGTTAGTTAAAAATTAAACCCACTGGGATTTTTCAAGCTTTAATAAGAAATGAGGCATTATTCATGCTAGTGCAGGACATGTTATACAGAAGAATTTAATATTTAGCCTAGTTCAAGGAAAAAAAATACTTTTAACAAAAATCACTAATTATTCTCAACACATTTTCTTCGCACAGGGATTTACTGGAGGGATTTCGGAGTAATGCAACAACATGCTGTTGTTTTAATAATACACATCTGCTATGCTGGTATTTGTTGTTATTTTTAAGGTGCAATGGCATTTGATGGGCTTTGTTTTAGTTGTATTTGAGGATTTGGAGGACTCAGCTCTGAAGTATTTGTTGAACTTTGATTCAGCAATAAGAATGTGAACTGACTTTGATTCAGTAGAATGAAGAAACAACTCAAATACTGAACTTAGACGCTACATTCTGAAAAGTTGAAAACACACCAACCATTACAAAATTGACCTATTAAAACTATGCCCATCAATAACGCCCACCATCTCTCATTGAAAAATGTTTTTTTTATATGTTGGCATTTGGTGACATTGATTTGAACCTTTGCAACCTGTGAGGAAGTATACATTGTACACACACACTCTAGAGTTCAACAGCTTGAGGTTAGTCATTTTTTTTAAAGAAATTAATACTTTTATTCAGAAAGGGAGCATTAAATTAGCCAAAAATGGCAGTTAAGACTTGTACAATGTTACAAAAGATTTGTATTTCAACTAAATAATAAATAAAAAATCAGAATTTTAGAAGATTTCTGAATGGTCATGTGACACTGAAGACTAGGGTTGGGCCGATAGACAATGCCCCCGTCCATGGCAATGGCTGATGCGCCAGCATCGTGATCCCCAAACCCTCCCCCCTTTTGAATGCACAGCTGCTTTTTAATTTCGCTATCACTTTCGAGATTTGCAATCACATGTACAATAATCTGTTTATACTATGGAGCGGCAGTACTTTCCATACATTTTACAAGATTATATGTTTGTCAGTGGTTTGTCAGGGGAAGATTTGGCCTAGTGGTTAGAGAGTATGACTACTAACCATAAGATTGTGGGTTTGAGTCTCGGGCCGGCACTACCACAACTGAGGTGCCCTTGAGCAAGGCACTGAACCCCCAACTGCTCCCCGGGCGCCGCAGCATAAATGGCTGCCCACTGCTCCGGGTGTGTGGTGTGTTCACAGTGTGTGCGTTCACTGCTCTGTGTGTGTGCACTTTGGATGGGTTAAATGCAGCGTGCAAATTCTGAGTACGGGTCACCATACTTGGCTGTATGTCACTTCACTTCAAATCATTCACCAGCATCCTCAGTCATCTCACTTTACACCGTGTCTACAACGGAACACGACAGTTGTCATGTGACGCTGCCCCACATCAGCTAAAGACTATTACACTGGACGCGACAAAGCGACCATTGAAAATCATTTGAAATTTGTGTCAGCACATCATAAATAGAATGCGCCATATGTAATGAATCTCTATTATAGATCAGTGGTCCTATAGCATTTTGTCTCCGCTCGCATCCGGTCTAGACCCGGTGTTAGGAATCGTTACTTGTTTTCCCATATTAGGGTACACCCCCTAACTCCACACACTCAACCTTACCCCCTCGCCCATGTCGCTCGGTCCATCGCGATGTTTCACTGTTTCATCTTCCGATGCCAAATTTGTAGACAACGACCAACCCTAGTGAAGACTGGAGCATTTGTGCTTTTAGTTTGATTATGCCACAAAAGGTGGTTCAATGGTTCTCAATGTCAAGCTAGCTATAAACTTTGGTATAGCGAAGTCATACTTGAGAGAGAGACAGTGAAAGAGTTTGTGCTTTTGAATGGAGAGCAACAGAAGTACAGGTGTCATCAACCATCCACACAGTGACACAAGGCCACCATAACATCAGTCATTCACTGAAGTCCACACAACTGGATGAACTGCATTCTGGGTCAGAAACAGTCTAAGGTACATGGGCACAAAAAAACAAAGGGCCAAACACACACACATTCCCTGCCAGGTGAATCCTATTTTTCTCATTTAGACACTGTCTGCTAAATTGTCCTTGATCTCACCTTCAAGGAGTGCTTAAGTAATCTACAGTTACCTCAGAGGCAAGGAGAAATAAAGGGTGACGCTGTAGCACACACACAGCCATTAACTTCTCTGTGTGTGTGTGTGTGTGTGTAAGGAAGGACAAGCTTGCAGAGTGGATAGAGAGAAGGAACTGGCACTTCCTGAGAGCCTCCCCATCTGGCCCTGAAAGAGAGGACCACACCACCTCGCCAACTGACCATCTGACCACACATTACATGACCATGCACTACATGCACACATAAAGGGATTGTTCGCTGAAGAATTGACATTTTTCATTTACTCATTCTTTGATTCCAAGCCTGTGTGACTTTGTGTTCGACATAAAATAAATTATTTAGTAGGATGTCAAAGCTGCTATTTTCCAGACAGTAAGAGTGGATGAGGACTATGGACATTTACATATTCACCCAGACAGAAGGAAAACAGCAGCAGCTTTGACGTTTTGCTAAATATTCTGCTAATACTATGTTATTATAATATATACATATACATACACACACACACACACACGCAGGTTAAGTTTGCCCATTTACAAAGAAATAAAGGATCTATAATTTTTATGGTTAGTTTGTTTTAACCTATAAGAGACAGAATACCAACCAAAAAATCCAGAAAGTAAACATCATATAAAGGTTAGAAATTGATTTGCATTTCAGTCAGTGAAATAAGTATTTGATCCCTAAGTAAAACATGATTTAGCACTTGGTGCAGAAACCCTTTTTAGCAAGCACAGAGGTAAGACGTTTTTTGTAGTTAGTCACCAGGTTTGCCTACATCTCAGACATTTTTTTGCTTGACTGTACAGATAGTGTTCTTGGGGTCCTAATCAGTGTTTCTCTCCCTTCAAGTTAAAGCCAAAGAGCTCAATTTTGGTCTCATCTGACCACAGCACTTTCTCCCAAGCCTTCTCTGAATCATTTAGATGTTCCTTGGCAAACTTTAAACGGACCTGTATATGTGTCTTCTTGACCAGGGGGACCTTGCAGGCGCTGCAGGATTTTAGTTCATTATGTCGAAGTTTGTTACCGATGTTTTGCTTGGCGACTGTGGTCCCAACTGCCTTAAGATCATTAACAAGCTCCTCCAATGTATTTTGGGTCTGATGCCTCACCTTTCTTATGATCATCCTTACCAAATGAGGCGAGATCTTGCACGTAGCTCCAGACCAAGGCCGAATAGTTGCATTGAATTAAGTTCATTTCTGAATAAGTGCACCAACAGTCTCCTTCTCACCAAGCTTCTTGCTGATGGTTTTGTAGCCCATTCAAGCCTTGCGCAGATCTACAATCTTGTCTCTGATATCCTTTGACAGCTCTTTGGTCTTGCCCATGGTGGTGGGAGAGGATGGAATGAAAGATACAGATTGTGTGGACCGGTGTCTTATACGACCGGTGTCTAACGAGCTGACATTAGGAGTACAGTTTTTTTTTAAAGAAATGTATACTTTTATTTAGCAAGGATGCATTAAATTAAAAGTTATAGTAAAGACAATATGTACACAATAAAGATACATTATGATGTTACTAATGAAACAAAAGATTATTTAGACATATAATGCTGTTCTTTTGGCCTATATACTATACATATATCAAATAATCCTGAAATAAAATATCTCTTTATTAAAGCATGTGACACCAAAGACTGGAGGAATGGCTACTGAAAATGGAATAAATTGTAAACCAAGCTTACAATGAAGGTGGGTTTGCGCAGCTAGTCAGTTAACAACAGCTCCGTGTACAGTAGTAACAGCTGCTCTATGTGAAATAATGGCACCTGATGGTATTTACCACTGATTAGAATAACCGGCTTTACTGACTAGATGCACTTTAATCATCGCCCAATATATATCGTGCACCCCTAAATAATAAACTTCTATCAGCAAAAACTCAAGAGCCCTGAGAAATCAGCTTCTTGAACGGAACAAAGTCTTCTAAAAACTGTGAAAAAGCAATCACAGTGCACATCTGGAGCATTCACAAGATCTTAACGAATAAAAAAGTAGATAAATCAAGCTGTTATCTCTATAGCGTATCTATTCCAAGCATGCTAGGATTTATATGTCTCTAGATTAAACACCAGTAGTGATATTACAGAAACGTTCCACTATACATTTTTTTTTAAAGTATCAAGTAAATGCTCTTTTTCAAGCTAGACAATATGCACAATGTTATATCTGAGGTGCAAGCTAACCCTGGCTTGGGGTTAACCATACAGTAAAATGCTCACACACACTTTTTGCCCCCAATCCCCCAGTTGTTTTCAGCTGTTTTCAGTTGTTTTGATTGCAATCAGAGAAACCATATAAATACACACAGACCCAAACACTTCACATGCAAATTGCAGAGCTTGCGATTCAGCCATACAGATAGCCACAGTTCTGGCTCATTTGCCTGCAAGATTGCAGTCAACCCATTCATGACAAAAACAATAACATACAGTAGGCACATATTTTGACAGAAGATCCCACAATCATTTGTGAACAACGTGTTAAAGAAAAATAATGTAATTCCATTATTTAGAAGTCCTGCATTGCAATTCTTTAATGATTGTTTTTATTTGTTTATTTTGTTTAATTTAGCAAACTCAAACTGCAATTGCATCAAACAACGCTATTAACATCATTCAATGTAAATGGTGATAATCGTAATGAAAAAAAAAAAAAAAAAAAAAATCGCAATTACAATTTCAAGGGAATAATTGGCATTATGATTTTTGCCATAAACGTGCAGCTCTAGCACATAACTGAATTGCAAGTTGCAAATTGCAAGTGTCTTTCAGTTAAAACAGCTCAGACATGTGTTTTAGCCTTGGACTAGGCTTAGGCCTTGTCTGTGAAACCAGGGGTAAAAATCCTATATAAATGCTCTCATTTTGTTTTCATTTTAAACAGTGGTGCTTTAATTAGTGTCCCCTTACATTTAAGACGATGCACAAAATGTAAAATTCAAATTAAGAACTCAAGCCCATCTCTAGACCCCTTCAATAACACAGCCTATGTGAAAGCTCCCATATTAGTTGTTTTTAAATATATGTAGTTCTGCAGATCCCTTCCTCAAGTCCGCTAAAATATGCCTGCCTAGTGTCGGCCTATGTTCGTCCGTTATTTTGACGTTGAAAAAGGAAACCTTTTTTTTTTTAAATATTTTTTAGAGATGGAAAATCGATTTTACAATCGATTCAATGAACACTTATGTCTTAAAAATCGAAAATGATTTTTTCACAAAAGTGACAGCCCTATCTAATCATATCAGTCCATTCCCTGGAAACCAACACCAACTGTTCTTCTACCACTGGGAGCAAGAGCAATCGTAGAAGTCAGGCTTACTAGACCTGTGGCCCTGATCTTGGCTCTGGGGAGACGGAGTAAAGCTTTCATGCCAGAGCATACAATTTATGAATTTATTCATCAGCGGGAAACCACGCATTAAAAGGTCGGGCAATTTTCCAGGTCAGTGGTCAAAGCTGCATGGTGAGGAAGAGAGACAGAACACTGTTCCTATCTAGCCCCTGATAAAGGGGGCAGAGGGAGATGGAGAAGGCAAGCAGGAAGGCTTATATCCGGCATGTGCAAGGTTGCCGTCCTTAATGAGTTTGGAAGGTCAAAAGCCTCTTCAAAAGATTAATGGGGTTTTTCACATCACCAGAGTGCTGCTTCACGGGGATCTGAGGGGGCCGAAGGGGAAATGGCCCTGTCGTCAAGTCCATGTCATGCTGGAATACCAGACAGGGAGAGGCAGACATATCACACCCATGTGGGCTGCTCAGCAAAGAGTAAATTGCTTTAAGTGTCTTAAGCATCTATCAGACATCACTCAATGAGCAGGGAGATGATACTTAAATTCCATTGGATGGTAAAACCCTTTAAGATGAGCGACAGTTCAGCCTGTACTATACTGTGAGGATGCTGAAACATTAAAAGTTTAAGTATTTTCCCAGTGGGGATGTGGTACGTGGCTTTTGTTATGAGCTTTGTGATGGAATCCACCACTGATGTATCGGCAGAGAGATTTTCTGGACATTAGGTCTAATAAAACAAGGACATAAGCAACGATGAAACACTAACAAACTTAAAAAGATAACACTGCATCTTTTTACATTGTGTTAAAGTTATCAAGGACTATCTTATTTCAAACATACTGATACTCTGGAATAACATTTGAATATTGATGAGGTTAAATCATGGACTGGACAACTTAAGGCATGCAACTGTTTACCTGTGGGAATGTCCAAATATTGCCTTTCTGGATGTCTTTAATCTTCTAAATCATACTAAATCTTACTTCATAATGGTTTGATTCTAAAAACTAAATGCATGTGAAAGGGTTTGCATGTGCGCAAAGCTCATCATGAATATTTAATGAGCTAAGCGCCAAGGCACTCAATAGACCCTTTAGACAGTTCTAGGAACTAAGTTCTAGGAACTAGCCGGTCGGGTAGCTCCCCCGGGCCATTTCCTGGTTGCATCCGCACAGCCAACAGGAACTCAGAAGTGACGTAAGCTGGTGGACAGCAATGTAATTTAAGCACAGCATTCAACAACATAAACGACAAAAGGATGGAGGACGTGATCGAAGCTGTGTTTTTGATGTATATACTTTGTTACTTGATTTTGATAATGGAGATAGAATGTAGACATAGTAGTTATGTGATAGAAAGAGCAAATCAGAGGACTAAGAGACTAAATCTAATAAGGCAACTTGCATTTCTGCATATATGTTTAAAACTGCTTTGACTTTGGTGTATCCATTTATTGCCATTTTTCTTCTTGCAGCCTACTGTAAACTGCTCTGTGAATAATTAACTGTTTGGTGTTTTCCATAATTATTTTTTATTTTGTATTTTAACACCATTTTTGTATTTTAGCCTAATCTCTTAAACAGTCATATGGTATGCCAGAAATGTACATTTCCACAAAAAAAAAAAAACACTGAAAATGATATGCCTATTTACTAACATTAGAAATCAAGCATTTGAATAAATATTTTTATTCCAAAAAAAGAAAACATTAAACTTCAAACTTTCAAAATTAGAATTCAAAAAGAAATCAACCTTTTTTTTCTCTTTTTCTGATCAATACATTCCTATGCCATAAACAAAATTGTGCCATTCCATATGTAAACCAATCATGTCAGTTATTGGCTTTTAATTAAATAGGATCTCCAGACAGATCTAGATGCTCAGGTGCCTGGACCCTAGACCAATACTTCTGTCCTTAGTTCACTCTGGGAAAAATTTGTCAATGTTGAGAAAAATTGTGTTCTGCATTTTAAAAACTATAAACATGAAACGGAAGAAGCTCACAGTCAATTTAGTTGTACGCCCAGCGAAAAGCACCATTTATTCCAGTCTGGCTTATTAATTAAGCCTTTAAAAAAGCCAGAAGTCTGTAGTCTTACATAAGCCCACATCTGCATGTGTGTGCAGCCTTCAGCACCTCCAAAAACAAACCTGTCCTCTTCATCGTCCCTATCAAGCTACTGAACCACATTAAGAAAATGTGAGAACAAACAACTTATTTTCACAGCGGAAATGCTTGTCTAAAGTGCTTTGAATATAAAGATCAGCAAACAAGAGGTCAGGTACATACACAGCATGTTCTCTGCCAGCTGTCTGACACATTCCAGCTCTGTAAATAGATAAAAAGCAGCTGCACAATGCAGTTAAAAGGACAATCAAGTAGGGGTGGAACAATAAATCGATGTGCCAGCAAGATGTTATCGATACTCTGGCACCAAGCATCGATATTTTCTAAAGAAAAAAAAAAAGTTGATAAGCAGTTAAATGTGTTGGTTTACACAAAGAAACAAGCTTTAATAAGTTCAAGAACAAAATTATAAATTTACTTTGACGTGTTACATTTTATTTACATAACTTTTTGTGCGGTTTTCTATCAGTTTGGACTTGAATAAAGAGAGAAAACTTACACTTAACCTTTTTTTACAGACATTTTGTTCTCATTGTTCGACTGTCGTGATTTATAATTATTGGATTATCTAGAAATATATTGATTATCCAAGAATTGTTGTATTCATGATATTATTGTACCCTTGAAAAACAACTGTCAGAATGCTTGATTTCAAGGTTTATCCAAAACTGAAGATATAAAATAATTTTTTCACCTTTATGAAGCTGCACGGCATTCCAGAAACATCCATATTCTCCTGGAAATAAAACAATCCATCTCCTTCACAAAACCACCTCAGACATGACTCCAATTCCAGGAGAATTCCTGCAGATCCAGCAGAAAAACATTCCTCACAGGGAATGAAGATGAATCCAAATGACCCTTCCCCTGAAGCCGCAGAGAACAACACAGCATCGATCCATATATGGTTCCACTCAATACAGGACTTGGTCAATTTGTGAGGAAACACATCAAGCTTAATTTAAAAGATTTCAAGCAACGATTCTCCTATGACATCCACGCAGGCTATTATGGGTAATCATGACTGTAAGAGTTACATTGGCTGTGTTACCCAGTCAGTCAATGACTGAAGAGGCAGTTTAAGCTTCTTCCTAAGAAAACTGGTTTCAGATAAACGTCCATGACATCTTTAATAAAAGTGAATTCTACAACAAATTGAGAATAAGTGAGTTTTAAACATACCCAAGCAAATATTTAATGACTACTGTGATTATTTAAATAAAGAAGTGAGGTCTGCACACTGAAAACTACTGCTCCAGAGGAATATAATTAAGCTCAAGCAAGGTTTCGACCTTCAGGTCTTCATCAGGCACAGTCCTGGTGAATACGTTGTGACGCTTAGTGTATATACGTTGCAGAAAAATTTACACTTAAGACTGATTTTGTGGTCCAGGGTAACAAATATCAAGGAAATAATTTTATTTCCATGTTTACAGGCTTTCTGCCGAATTAAAAAAAAAATCAATTTAATACTTTTTATGACCCTTAAGGGTGCACAAATCAAATGTATATTGTATGAGTGGGGTAGGGCATATCTATCATAATATATTAAACTGTAAAATGATACTTGGGTACAGATACAGGTTTTTACAAAACAAAAAGTCTTGCAAAATGAAAAATTTCACATTTCAGCATTTAAATAATTTTTAAAGGCCACCTGATCCAGAGTCAGACACAAATGAAGGAGAGACCCCAGCAATAGAAATAGTCACAAATACGATTAAAATGTTAGCTAGGCACTATAATGACATGGATTTTGAGGTGCATTACATTCAAAAATAAAAGTAATCCACTGCTTCCTCAGTGGCCCAGATGTTGGGAGAAAATGAAGACTCCTACATTGTGTTCAGTCTTACATCCTGTGATAAAGCGAGAACCACCACTCGCTAGGGGACGTTGTGAATGTCCGTAAAAGATGTTAAATGATGGCTCAGCCCGCAATAGCACTTATGTGCAAGTGAAATTTATTTACAGTGCCAAAAAATAAACACAGTCCAATGGTGAAAAAAAATATATATAGGTGCACAAAGTACCAAAGAAACAACAAACAGAAAAATAAAGAGGGAATAATCCAAATGAAAAAAGTCAATATACAGTTAAGTATCCACAATATACAGGAGTTACAAAAAAGATCGCTTGAGGCACCACAGTTGCTCTCTCGCTCCGACTTGGTAAACAAGTGATGAGTTTTAATCTGGCCTGCCGTTATATAGGCCAGACTCCACCCCCTTCACATGGGACTTCTCAAACGGGTAATAAGAGACTGTTAAAACCCCATTACTTCAGGCATTTCGACTTCTTTTACACCAATTATTAATACTAAACACAAACTCAAACACGTAATCAACAAATAAAACATTAAACACAAAAATACCACATTCAACCATTTAATTTATATACACACAAAAACAAGGTACCCCCTACTAATATAAAACTATTGTTTTGCTGGTTTCCAGTGCGCTGCGGCAGCGCGGCGCAGTCAGTGATGTCATAACAGATCGCCACTCAATCGCTCTGTTTGGCAGCGTCTCACACCGGAACACCGACCATAGCACGCCCAATTCAATATAACAAACACTGATTAGACAAGACAACATCAAACAACGTGCAGTGTGAGTGTGTGAAATGTCCGGGGTTATGAATATTGACGGATGTGGAGGGGAAGATGAAATAATGTCCAACACGTATGTGCCATCGGGAGTGCGTGTGCACCCGCGCTGCCGACGGCGGAACACCAGGAGGGAAACGAGCGTGAGTTATTACAAAGGTAAGTATTTCTGCTTAAGTGTAGGTGTGTGCGTGTGTGTGCCAGTGTTGCCCAGCAGTGACAATTAGGTCAGCTTTGTCACATTACCTCCCCCCTCTCCAAGCGACGCACTGACTGGGAACCGGGACAGGTAGTCGGCGACCACATTTTGTTTGCCAGGTCGATGTCGTATCTTGAAGTTGTACGGTTGCAAGGACTCTGGTATTATGGTCTTTCATCGACTGGATCCAGGTCAATGCTCTGTGGTCAGTTTCCAGATCGAATTCTCGTCCAAGGAGGTAGTACTGTAAGCTATCAAGGGCCCACTTGATGGCAAGACATTACTTCTCTATCGTAGAGTATTGGGTTTCCCTGGGCAACAGCTTGCGACTAAGGTAAACAACTGGCTTTTCTTCTCCTGAACTTCCTTGTGCCAACACTGCACCAATTCCTGTCGCTGAAGCATCCACTTGTACAAGGAACCGTTTTGAGAAATCTGGACTCTGTAGGACTGGACTGGAACACATATTTTCTTTCAGAGTGTTGAATGCTGTCTCACAATCCTCAGTCCAAGGAACTGGATTGCTTACTGACTTACTCAGTAAGTCCGTCAAGGGTACTGCAATTGAGGCAAAGTTTGGCACAAATCTTCTGTATCAGCCCACTAACCCTAGGAAAGACCTCACCTCCTTCTTTGTTCTGGGTCTTGGGCTCCGCCGAATTGCCTCCACCTTGTCCACCTGTGGTCGCAGCTGGCCATTGCCTAGGTGGTATCCAAGGTATCCAGCTTCTTGACGCGCCCACTCACATTTATTTACATTAAGTGTCAAGCCAGCTGCTTGTATCTTCTCCAAGGTTTGTCGCACATGCTGAAGATGCTCAGGCCAGGAGTTACTGTGGATCACCACATCGTCCAAATAAGCAGCAGACCATTCCTCGCAGCCCTGGAGGACTCGATCCATTAACCTCTGGAATGTGGCAGGTGCCCCATGCAGGCCAAATGGAAGGACAGTAAACTGGTATAACCCCCAGTGGGGTCCGGAACGCTGTGTATGGTCTGGAGGCTGGATCGAGGGGCACCTTCCAGTAACCCTTGCACAGATCCAAGGTGGTGATAAACTGGATCCAGGCATTGGGTAGACATTTGATTGCGCATTCAGCCTACGAAAGTCGATGCAGACACGCAGTGTCCCATCCTTCTTTGGTACGATGACCATGGGACTACTCCATTCACTCACCGAGGGCTCTATTACTCCTAGTTCCTTCATCATCTTGATCTCTTCCTTTAGAGGTTCCACCAACCTTTCAGGAACACGGTAAGGCTGCTGTATTGAGGGTGCTGGGTCGGTCAGGTGTATGGTGTGTTGACACATTTCAGTCCGACCAGGTCTCTGGGGGAACAAAGCAGGAACTTGGTTCACCAGCTGCTGTAGCTCTTCCTTTTTCATGTCATCTAGGTGATCCAAGCTCACCACTGACGTCTGTCTCTGAGCTTCTGCCTCTGAACCTTCATCCTCCACATCCTCCACCTTCCGTACAAGAAGTGACGTCTCTGTTGCCTTACCGGTTGACTCTCTCCACTCCTTCAACAGGTTTATGTGGTAAGTTTGTTTAGCTTTCCCTTTGTCAGGGTGGTGGATCTCATAGGTCACTGGCCCCATCTTGCGGACCACGGTATATGGCCCTTGCCACTTGGCCAACAGCTTATTCGATGATGTTGGCAATAGGAGTAGAACTTTCTGCCCCTGCTGGAACTGTCGAAGTCTTGCATGCTGGTCATACCATCGTTTTTGAGCTTTTTGTGCCTCTTGCAGGTTCTCTTTGGCCAGCTCCCTATACCACTCAAGTCGATCTCTCATCTCTAGAACATACTGCACTATGCCTTTCTCCTCAGTTCTGGATGCAGGGTCTTCCCACCCTCTTCTCAGTAGGTCCAATGGTCCCTGCACTTGCCATCCATAGAGCAGTTCGAATGGTGAGAACCCAGTTGAGGCTTGAGGTACTTCTCTGTAGTCCTGTGTCTGCAATAAACTTCCGTAACCTGTTCTTAAGGGTTTGATTAAAACGCTCCACCAGACCATCTGACTTCCTAGGGCCCTTTGTGCCGCCCTGCAACAGACTACTGTCCAAGTCCTGCAGACCTGCCTTGGCTTGTGCCCGGGTGACAACAGGACATGACACTTCAACAGTGGCAGAGGGAGTAACAGTTTCAGAGTCTTTGGTGGTTTGTATGCTCCTCGGGCCGTATCCATCGTCGATACAGATTCCTCAAGCGATGGTAAGTTTCTGTTGGTGACTCTCCCGCTAGAACAGAGGACACTCGGAAGCGCTGGCGGTAAGTTTCTGGTGAGATGTTAAATTTCTCCAGCAGTGCCTCTCTTAGATCAGCATACACCTCCGCCTTCTCCTCATCCATCGCTAAGTATGCCTCCAGTGCCTGCCCTGTCAGCAACGGGACAAGTCGAAAGCTCCACTCCTCCTCAGGCCACCCCCAGGTCCTGGCCAACCGCTCGAACTGCCGAAGATAGTTTTCGATGTCTTCCCCCTGCTGGAAGGCTGGCATCTTTGTTTCAGACCGCTGCATTGGCTGACTTGGTGCTGGGACATTTGTGGAGTCTAGGACATGTGCTTGCCTGTCTCGTGTAGGCCCTCTCTGTGCTGCCGGAGTTGGTAGGTCCATCCGCAGACTATCTAGGTCATACGAGGTCTCTGCAGGCCGTGCTGACTGTACGTGCTGACTGATCAAATTTACATTTGATTACTTAAATTTTTGTAGTATTTACATTACCTGAATAAAAATGTACTTAAACTAATAAATTAGTTTCATAGCTCTCTTTTTTTCTATTGCATTTATTTGTGCTGATGTTTGCAATGTTTTTTTATTTGTTCTTATTTTATTACTGACTTTTTACTTATCGTTTTTTTTTATGAAAATAAAACTTTGCGTTGAAGAAAAGTAGCTTTTTGTTGTCTATGCTGTAAATTATAGCTTATATAAATAAATAAAAAATCAGAATCAGCAAAAATCTGTATCGACAGATCACACTAACAAAAAACAAGATCTGAAAATCGCAATCGGCCAAGAAAAGTACAATCTCTAGTCCAAACACCATGTAAAATGGATTTTCCATAACAAGTTCGCTTTAAGAAAAAGGATGAGTCAAACATATAAATTTTAAGCACATAAATATTTAAAAGTTTAGATTTTTAGACTAACAAAAAACAAGATCTGAAAATCGTAATCGGCCAAGAAAAGTACAATCTCTAGTCCAAACACCATGTAAAAATGGATTTTCCATAACAAGTTCGCTTTAAGAAAAGGGATGAGTCAAACATATAAATTTTAAGCATATAAATATTTAAAAGTTTAGATTTTTAGAAGGCACAATAGCTTACATATTGTTACATAGTGCTTACATGGTGTTTTACTCAATACGTACCGTGGTCCGCCCCAACCCTCGACCCCCAGAATCCTGGCCCACTTGAGGTTGACCCCTCATCTCAAATATGAAAATACATTTAGAATATGTTTTTTTTTTTAAATAACAACACGTAAAACAGACCTACTGGCTTCCCACATTACAACTACGATCATCAAATCACATGGACAAACAATACGGAATGTTTTATGCACACTAGTATACCAGTCACTAACACCTTCATCTTCCAGGTGTTGAAAATGCACCCGCAGGTGAGACATGATGAGCACACACTCTCTGAGTTTAAACTAAACTCATTTGTGCATTTTTAAGCCTTTTCAAGCTAAGAATCAGCGTTGAGAAGTTGCACACACTGTTTGAAGATTTGTGTGTGTATGTGTGTGTGTGTGTGTATTCATCCATATAGCACAAAAGACAAGGAAATGACTAAGTTCTCTTGACTGAATAGCTTTTCTTACCTCAACAAGGATTGATCTTTAATATACACAGTGAAATATGCATGTTATTTTACATTTGTTTACTTTTACATATCTGGGCCTGAAAAGTCTGCATTAAATTCTCTTACAGTTATGATTACAAACTCATTCTTCTCCTCCATACACTATTTTGAATGTAAATATAATGTGAATAAAAATTGAAAAAATAAATTTATATAGTTCATATAATTAAATAACTTTCATGAAAAGTTGGATGTTTTATGTCGGACTTATGATGAGGAACCGACTATTTCTAATTTTGACCAAACTCAGTCTACCAATCATTGACTATCTTTACCCCAACAAACCCATCTCTAATTGCTGATGTAATACAGAAATGTAATTCCTCTTCAAGCCGACTAGACCCTACTTTTTTCCTGAAACACTGTATCCCTGTTATTTCTGCCCCAATCTCACACCTCATCAACATGTCTTTAATTTCACTGTTCCTGTCTCACTCAAGACTGCTGCTGTTACTCCTACTGTTACTTTTTGATAAAGCTCTCATTGGTTTTCTTTTGGAAATATGTTTCAAATTTATACTGAATGCATTTATGACTGTAAAGCATGCATGTGTGTGTCAAAATCGTAATTAAAATCGAAATCGCAAAATTGATAAAAAAATCGTGATAGGTTTTTTTTTGTCCATATTGCACAGCCCTATTTGGAATTCACTTCCCCTGGCACTCAGAACAGTCACTTCTTTCACTGAATTCAAATCAAAGCTTAAAACTTATTTGTTTAACCAACACTATCACTAATTTACATTGTGTATTTGTCCGTTTTGTTTTCTATTTCTATGTCTTTACTACATAATCTGTATTATATGCAATGGCATTATTTGTAACTGAATTGAGCAAATGTCCAATGAAAATGTTTCTTTGTAAATTAATATCTGTTGCTTTGGTGTACCATGTTCAGCGTCCTTGAGCTTGGTAAAGCGCTATATAAATTAAGCATTATTATTATTATTATTAAATATGAAATTAGCTTAAATTAGCATTTTTTTAAGTTTCTATGGATATTTTGATATGTTATTGTGAATTCTTTTGGCTACAATAATTAAGTAAGGAAAATGTGATGTGAAAACCCTGCAATAATACTTTCTTCTGGCCAAATTTAAGGACAGCATTGCACTGCATAAGTAAATTCTAAATAAAAACAGTTTCTCAATCATTTAAAACTTAAAAAATAGACTATTTTACTATTCTAAACATTTATTTCACACCAATTAAAGTATTGTGTCATTAATCTCAGTCTCACATTGCCTGCATTATAATACATTTTTAGTCAAGTCTTCCATTACACTATTTGTATAACGCAAGTCATTGCCTATATAGAGCACTCCAGATCAATCACTTATGATAAGGATATATTTCAGTTATGCTGCCATAGAAGGCAGTGAGCCTGCTAAAATAGAGCAAGGATGTTGCGCAAACATTAAATTCAGAAACCGCTCACCTTTCCTCCTCCATACACTTCCCACAAAAACAGCATTTTTCTACTTTCAGGCACAGCCATCTCCTGTCTCCAGCCCTCACTGCTTCACTTTCTTTCTTGCTCATTGTGAGTCCACACATCACATCGGTCCACTAAATAAACTCCTGGATGTCACTGTTACGCCTGCCAAACTCACAAATCACTCTAACCTTGCATGCACAGTCCAGCTGCCACCTTCAACAACAAGTACAGGCACAGCCAGCACAGATATCCGACCGGTCTAACCATTCACCATTAGCCAGGACTAAAAATCATGCTTTTAATAAATGCACTGGTATGAATTTCCTGGTGTTTGTTTGAATCAATAAATGAAGCTGAATGTTGCCACATTGTTCACACATTCAGGGCCCAAGTCCAGATTTTACACTTCTGCCAACGAAGAGAGTGTAATGCCATTCAGAGAGAGAACGAACAGAGTTCAATTGGCATAGTCTGTTGATGGAACCCAGCACAGAGATGACAGGCATAAAAAGCTTTCTTAGGTAAGTGCCCTCACATGGTCTGAATTGCACCCTGACAGAGTACCTAAACGGCACAGGAACAGCATGACCAGCGTGGCAGATTCAACTGGCACATGCCTGAAAGTGCCACCGCAACGACCACAAGCCCACTAAAAAGCAGTAAATAAGCCCACAATGAGATGCCAAGGTGTGTTAAAGCTGAAGGGTCAGGAATAAGGGGCCTCCACCTCATTCTAGGAGAGATGGATTCAGCAAGCCTGAAAGAATGCTTATGCAGCTTTTGTCATATGAGATATATATATATATATATCACCGCATATAATACCATTCAAACGTTTGGGGTGGTAATGGTGAAAGTGTTTTTGTTTGTTTGTTTTTGTTTTGTTTGTCTTATCCTCACCAAAGCTGCATTTATTTAATAAAAGTATTGTGAAATATTATTACAATTTAAAATAACTGTTTTCTATTATAACAGACTTTAAAATGTGAATGTGATGAACACACAGCTGCATTTAAAGGAGCCATTACTTCGGTGTCACAGGATCCCTCAGAAATCATTCTAAATATGCTAATTTGGTGATCAAGAAACTTATTTATTGATAATAATAAACTTATTATTATCAATGTTGAAAACATTTGTGCTGCTTAACATTTAATTGAAAACTTTTTTAGATGATTCTTTGATGAATAGAAAGTTCAAAATAACCAAAATAATATATGAACAAATAATATATTTATAGATATACAAAGTATTTTTTGTAACATTACAAATGTCTTCAATGTTACTTTTGATCAGTTGAATGCATCCTTGTATCTTGCTTACTCCAAAACCATATAATAATAGACATATATATGCTATGTTATATCATTGCATACAAGTCTGTAAAATACAATAGGGGACATAAAATGATGACAATTTTCACACTTAGGTTAGCACTTTGTATAATTTGCGCCAACAAAGAGCTCTCACCCTGTCTGAATCCCACCTGTCAGTGACCAAATACAGAGAGAATACAGTGGGACTGAATACAAAGAGAACCGACACAGCAGGATTGGGATGTAATTGTGAACAAAGAGGTTTTCCGTACAGTGGGAACATATTCAGCTCAATCAGAAAACCTCCATATCACCGCAGCCACACAAGGCCTTTCAGAACACATCGCTTTCACAGCAATTAATCGCTGTCAAAACATTCATTAAGGCAACGATTCTAATCCAGTCAACCAGCATTCCAGCAGAGGACGGATGGGTGCTGGCAGAGTTCAGCCATGTGCACATGAGAGCATTACGTACGAGAGTGCAGGCAGGGGAAGAGAGAGAGAGCAGCTTGGCTCAGCTGGGCTTCTTCAGCAAAGCCAAATAGCCTGAAGGGAAGCAGCTATTATTTGTTCTTTCCCTCTCTGTGCCATGCCACTCATTAGGAAGCTTAGTTGACCTCACCTGAGCCTAATGCGACAGCCTGGAATCAAAACTGTTGAAGCTTTCATGACTGTCAAGCAATCCCACCAGGAGCAGCACAGTCAGAAAAACACATTGTGAATCCAGTATAACAGCCGGAATTTATTGAAATTTGCTTTTGTAGCATTATAATAAGGAGATCAAAATGGCATGACAATGAATAACGAATACAAGAAAAAGAAAACTGGCATAACAAAAAAATTATCAGATTATGACAACACAGAAAAAAATACATTTACATTTTCAGAAAGATATATATATAATCCTAAAAACATATGTACATATATGATTAATTATCTTTTTTTATTCTCAATTATTTGTATCTTGTCGTTTTAATCTCCTCACTTAAAAACTGTTTATATTGACAATTTTGTTATGAAACAATACACAACCACAAACAACCACAATTTATTGCGATTTCCTTGTTTTAACTAACCAATTCGAAACATAAAATTATAAATATAAAACAGCTCATACAATTAACCATGATTACTTATTTTATTAATAATTTAAAAAAAATGTTCCAGCCTGTCAACAGCGTCCTAGCGGATTCCTTTAAATCATTGTTTTTAAAAGCTCATCGATTGACATTTCGATTTCAGTTTTAATCAAATCTTCTCATAATGCAAAAGCATTAGTGACCCGGTCCTTTCTGTATGTTTATTAACTTTACAGCGCCGTAATATGAAAGCACACCTGAAGTGAGAGTTATAACTTACTTCCTCTAGACACTTCACGCAATGTAGTTAGGTAAACAATTTACCTGGCGTCTTAACAATTATAAAGACACATACCTTCCTCTGCACTGCACTCTTCGTTTCTGTTGAGCAATAATATCCAAAGAACCGAAATGATCGCTTTAAACTGCTCCATATTTGAATGACGAGGTCTGTGAGGCTCTGGTCATGTCGCAACCGAGCACGCTTGACTCACAGTACGGATGAGACGGAGCCGTCCGGACTACTGACACATACAGCGGTACTATGTGCCTTATTTGGCGCCACGGATGGGCGGGCACAGAGAGCCTGATTGACAGTGACAATGTCCAATGGAATATGAGTTCGCAGAGAAGGGGGATTAGCGGCGGGCCAATCAAATCACGCCTGATAAAATTCCACAGCACAGAGTTCTCCCCGTTGAATGGAGACGGTGTTGAAAAAGATTAAATTTGTTATCTTCAGCGCACATTACAAGCGGCAACTGATCACACTGCATGTATTTATTTATTTTTATTCAGTAAAAGGCGAAATGAGAAAAAGCTGTAAATACTATAGGATTACTTTCAGATTATTTTATATCTGAATGTTATCCTGGTATTAAGAGTTCATTTTAATGGTTGTATTTATATAAATTGTATTATTATAAGATTAAAGATGCTGTATGTAAGATTTTGACTTTACTAAAGCATAAAAAATACCATAATATGTTTGCAGATATTGCAGAAACATGCTAAATTAACATACTAGTTCATCTGAAAAACAATGCTACAGTCAGTTATTCTCCTTAGAAAATGTGCGTTCTGGGCGAAATGTTGGTCTTTGTTTTTGTTTGTGAAACCCACCCACTGTCAGTTTACCCAATTGTATTTCGACATCCTGGGTTGCCAATTGTTTGAAAACACCGCATATTTCATTTCAATCTGGCAATTTAACGTGTGTGTCAAGGAGGAGGGGTCCGGTGAAAAAAACCCTACAATATTTTGAATTTGTACTGGAATACCTAGTTCAACCACTCAATAGGTGTCAATCCTACTGTACAGTGACGTGAAAGCTCACAAAATTTCTGACACCAAAAACACACAACTGCATGAGTCAGTTTTGTCATGTCTCGCTCAATCTGACTGCCAGACTGCAATTCTGTTTATGTCAGACACAGGAATTACACAATTCAGTTTCTATGCTAATAGAGTAGAGTGACGTGACGTGACATTGAGCCAAGTATGGTGACCCATACTCAGAATTCGTGCTCTGCATTTAACCCATCCAAAGTGCACCACACACAGAGCAGTGAACACACACACACTGTGAACACACACCCGGAGCAGTGGGCAGCCATTTATGCTATAGAGTTTTCTTTATTTTCATGACTATGAAAATTGTAGAGAGTCACACTGAAGGTATCAAGGACTATTTGACCAAGAAGGAGAGTGATGGGGTGCTGCGCCAGATGACCTGGCCACTTTCTTTGTTATGTATATAATTCCATATATAATTCCACATGTGTTAATTCATAGTTTTGATTCCTTCAGTGTGAATCTACAATTTTCATATTCATGAAAATAAAGAAAACAATTGAATGAGAAGGTGTGTCCAAACATTTGGTCTATACATATATATATATACACGTAATCAGAGACATACTGTGTCATATAAATTCAGGAAATTGCTCACTGTAAACATTAACATCTATTGCATCTTGCTGACACTCAAGCACAAAAGCTGCCACGAGACACGAGTTCCATTGTCTTCATTCTCATTGGTATTCATTGCACATTTGCATAAAGTGACTTTGTCGCATCTCTGGACATGCCAACATCTTGTCACCTGTAGCTCATTTCGCCTGAAGTCACCACCTCACTTTGAAAATTAATGAGTTCACATTGAACAGGGAGGCAATATTGTTTTTAATTTGCATATTAAAATACAGTTTAAAAATATCTTTATAATTTTCCTTGTTTTTTTTGTTTTGTTTTTTTACTCACAATAACATGCAAAAAAAACACTGTTCATTCGCCACAGAATCAATTTCATGCGTGCATTTGCACACACATGATTGCAGGGTACACACACTACACAAAACCCACACTCTGCATCTATGTAATGGTGAAGCTTGCACCTATTGTTTATCATGGCATTACAATTTCATGCTAGGCTACCTCAAAGCACTCTATACTATAGCTCTGGCCCTTAGATAAAAAAAAAAAAAACATAAAGAAAGAAAGGTGCAGAGAGGCAAAAAAAACAGTCACTTGACCTTTTCATTCGGGTAAAAAAAAAACAAAGGAAGGGGGAGAAAGAGGGAGGGAGTGAGGGTTGGAAGGAAAGTGGCTAAAGACACTATTAGAAGCAAGCTCAATTTTAATGTGACATGGGAGCTCGCTCACTGTAATATGTGTGTAATCACTCGACATTCTCAGGGGACGAACTCACACACACTCACCACTTACAGCCAGAAAGGATCAGGGGGGTTAATCCCAGTTGTGCTGTACTAAGTGTTTTATTCCCCCCCAAAAAAGAAGCTCTGGAATCAGTGAGCTGAGAAGGTGTTAATGTGGCACTGTAAGAGACACTGCTACAGGGAGAATGACTGCAAACTATTTTAAATGGACACCGGGGACTGCTATAATTTTAACCTGTTGTTTGTCCCTGCTGTAAAGATGAGATAGGTTGTAAAGAGTCTCTATGTTTTGACATTTTAATGAGACGCAACTGAAAGGGCCTGGCCTGAAGCCAAGAAGGGAACTGTGGGTAATTATTTAATTTTTGTTTTCGCATACACAACCCATCTTTTCTGTAGAGCACTTTGATGTTCTCTATGTGTAACCATGTTAGCTCACACTGGTATGCAAAACTTATTGGGTAAACTGACAACATCACAGGAGGCTGACAGTCACCAGTTAATGAGTGTGGTTGTTCTAATTACCAGCAGAACCAAGGTCAATGTGTTGTAGCACACTGGCATTCAACAGGACCTGAAGCCTCCAGATTCTGTATTTACTGTATGTGAAAGTGGATGTGCGTATATGAAAACAAAAGAAATGAGCAAGGGACTTGACAGGGACAGCCTTGAATTGGAGTCAGAAATATAATTTTGAGTTATGTGAACAGAGCAGTGAACCCACACACACTGTGAACACACACCCGGAGCAGTGGGCAGCCATTTATGCTATAGAGTTTTCTTTATTTTCATAACTATGAAAATTGTAGAGTCACACTGAAGGCATCAAGGACTATTTGACCAAGAAGGAGAGTGATGGGGTGCTGCGCCAGATGACCTGGCCACTTTCTTTGTTATGTATATAATTCCATATATAATTCCACATGTGTTAATTCATAGTTTTGATTCCTTCAGTGTGAATCTACAATTTTCATATTCATGAAAATAAAGAAAACAATTGAATGAGAAGGTGTGTCCAAACATTTGGTCTATACATATATATATATACACGTAATCAGAGACATACTGTGTCATATAAATTCAGGAAATTGCTCACTGTAAACATTAACATCTATTGCATCTTGCTGACACTCAAGCACAAAAGCTGCCACGAGACACGAGTTCCATTGTCTTCATTCTCATTGGTATTCATTGCACATTTGCATAAAGTGACTTTGTCGCATCTCTGGACATGCCAACATCTTGTCACCTGTAGCTCATTTCGCCTGAAGTCACCACCTCACTTTGAAAATTAATGAGTTCACATTGAACAGGGAGGCAATATTGTTTACCAATGGTTGCAGTAATGGATGGTTCCAGTAATTGTAAACTGTGTTTGATTGTTTAAAAAAACTCAGAGTCATTCATTCGGGAATTCAACTACACTGGTATGTTTTTGATTTACTAAAAAGGTCAGGTTCAAATTATTCATTCAGGAGTCAGACTGCACTGGTAGCACTGTGTGTATTTGACTCAAAAAAAAAAAAAAAAAAAAAAAAATCCATTAGGACATTTGTTCTCTTAAAAAAAAAGCAAATTTCTTTGTTCCAAGCAGTAGATTCAGTATATATACATACATACATACATACATACATACAGTGTATATATATATATATATATATATATATATATATATATATATATATATATATATACATATATATACCTCCTTCAAGACTGTTGGAAGACCATTTCAGGTGACTACCTCTTGAAGCTCATCAAGAGAATGTCAAGATTGTGCAAAGCAGTAATCAAAGTAAAAGGTGGCTACTTTGAAGAATCTATAATATGACATATTTTCAGTTGTTTCACACTGAAAACTGAAAACTCTTTGAATGAGAAGGTGAGTCCAAACTTTTGGTCTGTACTGTATATATATTTAGCACACACACACACACACACACACACACACACACACACACACACACACACACACACACACACACACAGGTGCTGGTCATACAATTAGAATATCATCAAAAAAGTTGATTTATTTCACTAATTCCATTCAAAAAGTGAAAATTGTATATTATATTCATTCATTACACACAGACTGATATATTTCAGTTGTTTATTTCTTTTAATTTTTCTTGGTCAGACAACTCAGGGAAATCCAAGATTCAATATTTCAGAAAATCAGCATATTACTTAAGAGATACAAATACAAAGAAAGAATTTTTAGAAATCTTGGCCAACTGAAAAGTACAAAAATGAAAGGCCTGAATTAATGCAGCAATGTGGAGTGGCATGGGGTCAATCAGTCTGTAGCACAGGTGTAATGAGAGCCCAGGTTGCTTGGATAGTGGCTTTCAGCCTTTCTGCATTGTTGGGTCTGGCATATCACATCTTCCTCTTCACAATATCCCATAGATTTTCTATGGGGTTAAGGTCAGGAGAGTTTGCATGCCAATAAAGAACAGGGTTACAATGGTCCTTAAACCAGGTACTGGAAGCAGGTACAAGGGCACCTAAGTCATGGTATTGAAGGTGGAGCGAGAACTGTACATGCACTCCCCCCACCCACAATTACTGTCGGCATGGGACTCGAACTCACAACCTTTCGATTGGGAGTCCAACTCTCTAACCATTAGGCCTCGACTTCCCTTATATAGTTTTTGGCTCCCGATGCCAATGCTTACATCAAAGATAGAAGTAAAGATGAATGGCGGAGATTGATGCTGAACTGAAGTATTTCATTTTACTGTGTAGTAAACATAACATTTAAATTTCAAAGTTAATATTAGTTACATTTATTTAAATATTGATACATTGCATAAATTATATAGTTTGTGTAAAAGTTAAGGCAAAAAAAATAAAAAGATAAATAAAAATTGTATGTTGTGAATGCTTATGTAATTTCCCTCCAAAACCAGGCTAATAATTAGTCCTTCACCTGTCAATCAATCATCATCATGCAATGTTCAACACCTGCCCCCACCCCCCCATCTAAAAAAAAAATAACCCTCATAGGTTTTCTGCTAAGTGCTAAGGCTACCGGCCAAATAGTGTTATTTTTTTCTCCTGTAAAGAAAAAAAAAGTTGATTGTGAGATATTGCAGTTGAACAGAATTATTCTGTGTGCAGTGTGGCAGTTTGCAGATAAGAACCTCAGCTAAGTAATCATAAATATTAGCATGATCCCGGCGGCCACATTTGGAGATCCTCAAACTAGAAGAATTCATCTCCCTGTTCTA
Source organism: Carassius gibelio (assembly GCF_023724105.1). Classification (NCBI taxonomy): domain Eukaryota; kingdom Metazoa; phylum Chordata; class Actinopteri; order Cypriniformes; family Cyprinidae; genus Carassius; species Carassius gibelio. Next base: position 19,342,017 of record NC_068389.1, on the reverse strand, counting down.
AAGGCAGCAAGATCCAGACATAATCCCAGTTATATCCTTTACCAAAGAGGACTTACGGCTAGCCAACAACCATTGCTCTCCTCAAATATCACCCTAGAAAGACTTTACTCTCATAGTGACGGTGGATTAAAGAGATGGACAGGGGCACAGACTGTCACTGTGTGTTTGATTGTGTTGTCACGAGACATTTGTGATTTTTATCCGAAAAGCAGGGAAAGCATGGCTTTTGGTTACTTTGTATCTGCACACACAGTGTCAGTGATAGGATATCAATAAAAATCCACTGCTGTTTATAATTTACCTGGCTAAACAGGATATGAAATTTAATGCAAGTATTTTTTTTAATCTTGTCATCACGAGATCATACGATGTTTATTTATTTAATTTTTATAAAAGGGCAACCAAATCAATACCATAAATTTTACTATGGTTTAAGTTCTTGAAAGTCATTAAAGCAATAGTTTTGTTGAGAATTTACATACCCTCAAGTCATCTAAGATAAGTTTATTTCTTCATCAGAACAGATTTGGAGAAATTCAGCATTACATCACTTGCTCACCAGTGGGTCCTCTGCAGTGAATGGGTGCCGTCAGAATGAGTCTAAACATCTGATAAAAGCATCACGATTATCCACATTTAATCCACACTACTCCAATCCATCAAATAATGTCTTGTGAAGTGAAAAGTTGCACGTTTGTAAGAAACAAATACCCCAATACCAGCATTTTTAACTTTAAATCACTTCCGATCTAAATATGCATCCATAATCCCCATTAACACTTCCTACAGAGAAAAAGTCCATGCCCTGTTGTCATCTCAATAAAAAATCCACTGACATTTTTATTTCGAACTGGCCTGTGTTTGCTTGTAAATAGTGCTTGATCTGTGCATATTTCTCTCCTGATTCAGACAAGATAACTTTTTCACTGGAGAAAGCAATATTATGGATAAAGGACTGATATAGACAGTTTTAAGTTAAAAGCTTCTTAATGAAGAATTTGTTGAAGAAGTCTTGCCGATTACTTATTTTTATCAACTGTTTGGAATCTCATTCTGACAGCACCCATTCACTACAGAGAATTTATTGGTGAACAAGAGAAATAATGCCAAACTTCTCAAAACTTGACCTGAGGATGAGTAAGTTTTCAGCTCATTTTTATTTCTGGGTGTACTATACCATGTCACTGACAAAAAAATATGTTTTCCCTATTTAAAATGGAAAGAGGTCTGATGTATCAATAGATGATGGAACAACAGAGAATGGTTCAAAAAGTTATTTATAAAGCAACTTTGAATGAGGCTTGAATTTATTCATTATTAAGATATGAATTATCTTTCTCTCTCTCAGAAAAAAAATACAACAAAACCAAAGATGAGTTGGAGCAAAAATCAATGGCGGAGAAAATAAGGGAAAGACAGAAAAGGATAGCTGGAGAGTGAAAAATGGGTTGATTTGTCCGCATGTGCTGGGTGTCTCTGGAGATAAACATGGGAATTTATCACAAAAGATAAACTGCCTTGTTGCTGTGGTTCTCTCTTTCTATACAGTTTATACAGTCACTGAACACGTGTGAGTTAAAATGCATGTGTGTTTTATTTCGGTGCTTTTGAGGTGCCATATTTCTAGATGTAGTTTCTAGACAGAATTTATCCCACAACTACTGTATGTTTTGAATCTGCATGCCACAGTCAAAAAGACTGATCTTCGTTTGAACCTATCTTTGGTTTTCACCATGAGAGAAAATGACATCTCCCATGAGTCCTGCTGGATATGCAGCAAGTGCAAATCAGCCTCAACTTACCATTTCCCAAGCAAATTAATTCTGACACCCTTGGAAGTCTACTGCATCCTATTGTTCCCTGCCTGCATGGTTTCTTCTCACCGGTGAACAAATCTGAAGCCAGTCATGGCCTTTGATCAAAGAGGAATGTGGTTGATCCTTCTAATACACATATCTTAACAGGAGACACCGGCGGGAAAGGTTTGTCTCGGAAATCCAGGTCATGGAATAAATGATTAAGTTCTGCAAAAGAAGTGGAGAGAGATGGAAAGAACAACTTGAGAAAAAGTTTGTATAATTCCCCGGGACTGGGTGCTTGTAAAAGAACAATGTGGGACATCACCATTGAAAAACATCAGGCTTATATCACAGTGTTGGCATGCAGAGGTATTCTCTATGAATCTATTCCTGAATTTTAACCGTATTCTGCTATTATATTTATTAGGTCTGCCAGTTGGACATCCTTCTGAAAGATTCAGGATTTGTTTTTGCTTTCATCTAAAATACTTTCTCTTAAAAAAAAGTCAATTTCATTTTATTTTTCTGTTGACAGAATTCTGTCTTTAAAATTTCCACCACATCTCAGATACCTGTGTATTGTGTTTAATACCATTATGTGATGAAAAAGTGGTGGAAATTACATAGCTAGCATTTTATGTATCCTAAAAGACACACAAATTATACTATCACATTTTTTTGCACAGCTATAGCTCATAATATGATACACAGTAAAATCGCTTCTGTAAAGCCATGCATGTAAATTAAAACACATATACCATGAATTAGTTTTCTTCACACAAAGAAAGAACAAATGGAAACAAATGACATTTTAATGTAATTAATTTATATATTATACATTTATATAAACTATTCTTACACAATAAATACTTACATTTATTTCACCCTTTTTTTTTTAGATCATCAGTTTTGAATTTACAATAATTCTTATTCTTATGGTGTTTTTTCATAGTCCGGTTGAAAGTCTTGTCTGCCACTAAAAGCATTTGAAAGGTAGTACAGTAGTATATCAAAATGCAAAAAGCCAAATGTACATCAAAAAGAGCCTTTTCTGAAGGAAAATAAGTTGATTCCACATATTATCCTCAGCAGCCACCTGATACTAACTGAAAGCTGAGGTTAGCCACAGATGCTTCACCGAATCAAAACATCATTCTCCTTTTATTTGTACCTCACCCTTCCACTTTGAGCTCTGAACATTTGCCACCACTATTGACTCATTCCAAACAAAATAAATAAATTGGCTATTCTTTGACCAAATAACGTGTCTGTTGATAACTACAACGTCAATCTTCAGCCCTAGGATTGCTAAAATGGCTGCTACTGTTATATATATATATATATATATATATATATATATATATATATATATATATATATATACATACAGTATATACTTTTTTTCTCCATCTCTTTTACCAAGCAATATCTTGACACATCAAGGATAATAGCTCTCCAAAGCACTCTTCAAAAAGTCACTGTCTAATAGATTACCATTGATAGCTCTCAGCGGTTATAGACCCAAGCCAATAAACAGCAAGGTTTGTCATTCTCATACTTTCAGAAGATGGGTTGAGTTTGTTGATGCAGGCCCATATGGACCAATATAGAAGTTTTTTTTTTTATCTTTTTTAGCATCCACATTCCAACACCTTCGGAAAATCAGTATTTTTACTTGAGCTCCAACAATTTGAGAAGTTTAGACTGAACTTTTGTTAACCTTTGAGCAATAGCTGTCTGAATGAGAGCGGTGCCAGGGAACATCAATTAAATCTCGGACACGAGCTAACAAACAAGCAGAGATGGGTACTTGAGGCAGTCTTTATTGTATTGTTTAATGAGTGGATATGTCAACAGTTCTCTCGCTACCGGCATTTATCCTGTGCCCCACTCAATATCCTGAGAAAACAGAAATATTTACATAATTAATTACATTCCTAGTAATTAAAGGAGCAAATAAACAGGCCGGTGTTGGAGACTGATGACATATTTTGAGGAGATTTGAGGCACTGAAAGATTCATGCTCCCCGAAAAGGCGATGTAGGCAGGAGAGATGCAAAATGTATGCAAATGAAGCTGGAATATTCAAGGTTCAGGAAGCTGTTGTGTCAGGGGATTTTTAGAGCTATGAATGAAAACATCGCTCCCAAACTTTAGCTGAACTTTCTTAAGCACATTAAAGTATAACGGAGTGAAAAAAAAATAAATGTATATATATATATATATATATATATATATATATATATATATATATATATATATAAACATAATTTAAAAACAACTCCAGGAAAAAAACAATTAGCTGCAGAAGCCAGATAGAAATATCATCCAAAAGAATTATTATTTTCATGTTATTGACGATAAATTACCAATATTAACATTTTATTTTGTTTTTAAAATACAACACTAAGGACTAAAATCAATCATTTTAAATGAATGTAGGTATCACACCACTATTTATGGTATTAAAATGGTTATTAATTTTAAGATTTGCTACAGAAAATACATTTAAAGTGTTATGAAATTGTTATTGTTTTCAAATAATCTCAAGTAAGTGTTAGATAATGGTGTGACGAGTGGGGCGGGCCCGAGAGACATGGGAACAGGAGCGAGGCCGCTCGACCCACCAGTCTCGAGTCCCACGGAGGATATTAAACTGGAGCGACAACAGTGACGGACGAGAGAGGACCAGGCCTGGACTTTATTTGTGTTTGCTTTTTTTATTTATTTTTTTATCTGTTTTATGTTTATTTTGAGCATTAAAGTTTCATTTTGACTGTCCGCCGGTTCCCGCCTCCTTCTACCCATAGTTGTGAAGTTTTTATCGTTACAAATGGCAAACTGAATATAAATGTAAAAATATTTTATAAGATATAAGTATTGTTTTGATTAATCCTTTTTCCTACTACTTGTTTCACTTCTGTTTTATTTTTTATAACCATATGTGTTTCCAGATCACTACTATGATTACCACTCGCAAACCACACAATGTAGGCAGCACAATCTTAATAACCTGCACACTTTGCCTATATCTGCTAATACACTACTTTCTTTTTCTATTGGTCTCTGGAATTGCCAGTCTGCTGTAAACAAAGCCGATTTCATTAATTCTGTTACTAGTCATTCAAAGCTTAATCTCATGGCCCTGAAAGAGACCTGGATCAAACTGCTACACTGCTACACCTGCAGCACTAATAATAATAATTTCTACTTTTCCCACTCCCCCTGTTTGACTGGAAGAGGTGGAGGTACTCGTCTGCTCATCTCTAATGATTGGAAATGTAATCCTTTACCATCTTTGGGTATCAGCAGCTCCTTTGAATCTCATTCAGTTACTGTTACCTGCATCCACCTAGATAAACCTTAGGCTGTAGACTTACACATTCTGCTTGCCTCTTTTGATCTCAAGCAAGCAAGCAACCAACTGGACCTTATTTACACACGGCACTGCAACACTGATCATGTACTGGTTACTCCACTGCACACCTCGGATCACTTCCTCCTCGCTCTTAATCTCAACATGGTCCCTGACACATCACTTACCCCTCCACATGTCATCTTTTGACATAACCTACATTCACGCTTACCCTCCCGGCTATCTACAATGGTTTCATCTTCCCTTCTTTCCCCTAAAATGTTAGCATCTTTTGATGCTAACAATGCTGATGATACTTTCTGCTCCATTATTACATCTTGTTTAGACACTGTTTTTGCTCCTTGTCTTCCAGGCCAGCCCGTACCACCCTTTCAGCCCCTTGGTTATCTGATGTTCTACGCAAACATCGTTCTAAGCTTAGAGCTGCTGAAAGGGTGTGGCGCAAATCCAAAAATACTACTGACCTTAATGTGTATCAGTCACTCCTCTCTTCCTTCTCTGTTAATGTCTCCACTGCTAAAAGGACATACTACCATAATAAAATTAACAATTCGTCTCGCATGATTTTTTAAACATTTTCTTCGCTCCTTTGTCCTCCTCCTGCCCCTCCTACTTCATCTCTAATAGCTGCCAACTTTGTCAAGTTTTTCATTAATAAAATTAAAAATATCAGTGCACAATTTTCCACACCACAATCCATCAAGCACATCTCACCAGCAAACATGCATTCATTCACATCCTTCTCTTCACTCTCTGAGGCAAAAGTCTCCAAATTCATCCTTTCTAATCATCATACTTGTCCGCTTGATCCTATTCCAACTCCTTCAAGCCATTTCTCCTGCAGCTGTACCTGCACCCACTCACATCATTAACATATCCTTCCACACTGGTGTTTTTCCCTCATCATTTAGACAGGATCGGTTAACTCCACTACTTAAGAAACCCACCCTCAACCCATCTATTTTAGAGAACTACAGACCAGTTTCCCTTCTTCCTTTCATTGCAAAAACACTTGAACGAGCTGTGTTCAACCAAGTCTCTGCCTTTCTCACACAGAACAACCTCCTTGACAGCATCCAATCTGGCTTCAGAAGTGGACATTCAACTGAGACTGCCTTGCTCTCAGTTGTTGAAGCGCTAAGACTGGCATGAGCGGAATCCAAATCTTCAATACTTATTTTGCTTGATCTATCCGCTGCTTTTGACGTGGTTAACTACCAGATCCTCCTGTAAACCCTACTGACAAAGGGCATCTCAGGAACCGCACTCCAGTGGTTTGAGTCTTACCTATCAGATATGTCTTTCGAAGTATCTTGGAGAGGTGAGGTATCCAAGTCTAACTACAGTCTAACTACTGGGGTGCCTCAGGGCTCAGTTCTTGGACCACTTCTCTTCTCTGTCTACATGGCATCATTAGCTTGGCTTTTCATACCACTGCTATGCTGCTGACACTCAACTCTACCTCTGATTCCATCCTGATGATCTGATGGTAGCTGCTCGCATCTCAGCTTGTCTAACAGACATTTCGTACTGGATGAAGGACCAACACCTTCAACTCAACCTTGCCAAGACAGAACTGCTTGTGGTTCCAGCAAACCAATCGTTTCATCACAATTTCACCATCAAGTTAGGCACATTAATCATAACTCCTTCAAAAACAGCCAGAAACCTATGAGTTATGATTGATGATCAGATGACTTTCTCAGACCACATTGCTAAAACTGTCTGGTCCTGCAGATTTGCTTTATTCTACATTAAGATCAGGCCCTTTCTTTCTGAACATGCTGCACAACTCCTTGTTCAAGCTCTTGTTCTGTCCAGGCTAGACTATTGCAATGCTCTCTTGGCAGGTCTTCCAGCCAGTTCTATCAAACCTTTACAATTAATCCAGAACACGCAGCAAGTTTAATTTTTAATGAGCCGAAAAGAATACATGTCACACCTCTATTTAACAATTCGCACTGGCTACCAATAGTTGCTCGCATAAAATTCAAGGCATTGATGTTTGCATACAAAAGACTTGTTAGTCATAGCGCTTGTATATCAATGCTCTTTTGTTGTTTTTGATGTCTTCCATTGTCCTCATTTGTAAGTAGCTTTGGATAAAAGCATCTGCTAAATTACTAAATGTAGATGTAAAAATAAAATGTATAATGCTATGTGACATGCATTCCTAATAGTAAGATTATTTATTTTTGTATAATGGTTAATAGACACAACTCCACTTAACGAATCACGTTTGGCTTTGTAAAAATGTCTTAATATGTTTGGACCAGCTTTGCTTTATTTCCTAAGAAAATAACGACTGGATAGAAATAAATCAGTTTTGTCTCACAGGCTGGAAAACTATATATGCAAATAAGAAGCTGCTCACCTTTCATGTGTTAAATACAAAAGAACACAAAACCACATCAAGAAACCAGATCCACGGGCCCGGAACCAACAAAACTGTCAAATCTCCCACTCTCTTCTCTCTTTCTCTTATAAATGCACATGAGTGAGCCATTGTTTGAACAGGAGTATAAGGAAAAATCTTGCTTTGGTTCTACAGTTCAAGGTACCTCTGCATCGTCTTCTCATTAAGTTCATCAAAAACATATTTGTTTTGACATGCCAGGCACTTAACATTTCTGAGAAGCACTTTGGGGAGCCACATGTACAAGTCCTTCACTAATACAAAGCCACCCAGCAGCCTGCCACGAGCACTGAATTGTTTTATTTAGATTTGTGTGTGTTCCTGTGCAGCATAGTGAGGCCAGAAACTCTGTTTAAGGGTGCCATGGTGTTCCTATGTGGTTGCTAGGGTGTTCTAGGCAGGGTTATTAATGTTAACTAAAACCATTAAAAAAAGTTTTAATATTTTTTAATCATTAATCATTAGTCATTCATTAGTTATTGCATTAACTAACATTAACTAACAATAAGCAAGATATTTGCTAAAGTATTTATTAAACTATGTAAACTTTAGTCAATACAGATGCAACTGTTCATTGTTAGTTCATGTTATCTCAAGTCCATTAAATAATATTAACATATATAAATATTAACAAATTTTGATTTTAATAATATATTAGTAAATGATGATATTAACATTAAGATTAATACATGTTTTACTAGTATTCTTGTCTGATTAGTTAACTAATGTTAACAAATGAAGTCTTATTGTAAAGTTCTAAAAAACATTTTTTATACTATCTTATTTTTGTTTATACTGTAAAGTATAAAAGGATTTAATGTTGATTTGAACCCTTGGTTATTGCATTGATAAAAACGGTTGAATTTTGTTTTGTTTTTTTCTCAGAAGAATGAAAGTCACAGGTTTGGAATGATATGAGTAAATGAAGACAGAATGTTCAGTTTGGGTCAATTTTAGCTAAAATAACAGCAAGCCACATAATCTGTAATTTATGTCTTTTAATAATAATACTGCCACACATAGCTAGAGAACATTTGGGAACTGAGAACAGTCTCTCCTCGAGTTCTTTTCTCAGCAAAGCTTTTCCCTCCTTTCCTCTTCATTCAGAAAACAGCAGACGTGAATCGATGGCCTAATCTGATTTGTCATCCTTGCTTGCCTCCATTAAGAGCAGTAATGAGATTAGATAATCTGGGAGGACGGGTGACGGCAGAGCAACGGAGTGTTGCTGGCTCGACACAGGAAGTCCAGTGCTCACCATCCCATCACAGTGGATGAGACACAGCAGCCTGAGGCTGACAGTTTCCTGTCCCGGCAGAGGTTACAAACACACAGCCGTCACTTCTATTTCCAATCCATATATCAATAAGCCTTACACACACTTTCGCATACACAAGACAAATCACATAATGCTTTAGCGTTTGGCTCTTTCTCAGAAAAGAGTACGTACCAGACAATATCAGAATTTATTTTTACCATTTCATTACAGCTGAGCTTTTAAGAAATCATATTTTACTACCTCAGGGCCAGGGCTATAGTCGCCATAGACCCACTATAGCTGATTTGCCCATCATAGATATTTAAATTAAAAGTCAACAAATATTCTTCATGTAACATATTTATTCTTAAAGGGACAGTCCACCAAACATTTTATGACTATTTATTATTATTCATATACAGTAGTTTTAGGCAGAATGACAGACTCGGTCACCATTCACTTAAAGTATATATACAAGTATTCAAAAGCTTGGGTCTTTTTCTTTCTTTCTTTCTTTTTTTAAAATGAACTGATAGTTTTATTCAGCAAAAAAAAAACATTTTAACACATTTTAACAACTGGTCAACAGTAAAGACTTTGTTACAAATACATCTTTCAAATGAATGTTCTTCTTTCGAAATTTCACCAAACAATCCTGAAAAAAATATTTTCCCAAAACATACTATGCAGCACAACTGCTTTCAACATTGATTATAAGAAATTATGTTTCTTGGTGTGCAAATAAACATATTTGAATGATTTCTGAAGGATAACGAGGCTGGAGTAATGGCTACTGAAAATCCAGCTGTGCTGTCACAGAAATAAATTGCATTTTTAAATATATTAAAATAGAAAACAGTTTTCTTCTAAATTGGAATAATATTTAATGTAATGTAATGTAATATGTAAAAATCTATCTAATCTTTATTATTATTATTATTTTTTTTTTTTTAAATAGCAGCCTTCATGAGCATCTTTCCAACCTAAACTTACCAACAGTAGTGTACTTTTATTTATTGATTTTTAATTCACTGGACATGCAAAGGCACAAAGCAGTGGGTCACAGGTGGTGATGGTATGAGAGGGAGGGAGGCAGGATTGTTTATTGTTGTGTTGCTCAGAGATTATGTCAACCCTAATGACCCTGATCATCAGGTACCATCAGTTATCCTAAATTAGGTTAGGTCGAGGGTCGTCTAGACAATGTCTGGTGGGTTTCCAGGCAATGCTCTGTGTCAGCGCGCCCATTCCCGGTCAGCTTGCATTCAGTTTATTTCCTGCGTACTCCTATCTGGTTTACCTGCTAAAGACCTTTGCTGGTTTCAGCATTTGAGTCTATTTATTGTCTGCATATTTGGCAGAACTCAATGCACTTAGTGCAGACCAAGAGTTCTGGTTACCGCTGCCAGACAGATGCGGTAATGAGAGGTGGGGCTGCTTACAGTAATAGGATGAGGTCGGCTCATATTAAAGCTATCATTCTATTTCCCTTCATTACATCCACCACTTCTCCCTCTGTGGTTTTGTTTGCGTAACATAATAATTTTGTCCTGAAGCCTTTGTCAGAAACACTTTTGTGCGCCAATCAACACCATAATCTGATTGTCTGTCAGTGTTGTTGCAGCTGTTGCAAACGTTGCGACTTAGTAGTTTTGTACAATGAAGAAAACATTAGTATTTACTTAATAAGAAAAACACTTTTTGTTAAAATTTTGAAAAACACAAGCAGTTTTACAAAACAAAAAACACAATAGCATAAAATTAGGGGTGTGCCGGTTTCAGAATTGGTGATGACGGTTATGACGTGAGACAAATGTGACGGTTCATAACATAACCGTCGGGGGGGGGGGGGGGGGGGGGGTGTAGCGGATCTGCCGTAGAGTCAATTGGTTGTTCTTGGAGATAGCGGGTTAACTCCGTGTCAGCTCGCGCTCTGGTCGGTAAAGGGGCAGAGATTTCAGACCTCCGTTTATTAAGGAGATCTGTCACAAAACTCATCATCGCGCCAACGTTTTTTGAGCAAATTTCAAAGACGCACCCGCCCGCCATCCGCTGATTGTTTTGCAGTCTATGGACGATGCAATGCTTTGCCGATGCGAGCCGCAAAAAAAGCCATTGTCTGTTCTAGAAAGGATGCAGCAAAGATATTTAATGCTAATGTATGAGGCATAGGCCTACGCTGAGTTTCATTACATGAGATGCGCTCTAGTTCACAGTGCAGTGCAAGTGAACGCGGCGCGCTGGTGCTTCCATGTCACGGTTATCATTGTATGCTATATTTGCTTTTTATTTATTAAAATAAATGCAATTTGTTGATGAAACATTTATTAAAATTAAGATAAAATTTGTTCAAAACGAAATTCGTTTTTAAGAAAGGTTTTCTACAAAGCAAAATTTAATGAAGTGGTAAATATCATGTCTGAGGATTAACAAAACTTCATTAAAGGCGGGCGTACACAGTGCGAATTCGGATGGTCGGAAGATCGTATGTCCACGCACATGGCACGAGTGAGTTTATCTGAAAATCGTACGGACGAGATGATATAGCCTACGACACGATTTTACAACCTGCGAATTCCAGAAGCAATCGCACGAAGTTGATAGACGCGTTCGACTTGAAGCAGCGCTGCACGCACAGAAGGATCACTGTATGACATTACCGCGAGAGCGATATGAGAGCACACATATCCAATGCATTCGAATCGCTCTCGCGGTACTTTGATGTCATACAGGTGATCATTCTGTGAGTGCAGCGGTGCAAGTGGAACGAGCCTAATATAACTGCTCTCCCTCTCTCATAACTGCAAATAAAATATTGATACGAACCGTGACTGTTTCCTACACGTACAGTTTATTTTTCAGCAATAGGAAACCGGGACGTTTGGTCACCCTGTGTGTGTGTGTGTGTGTTTTCTTGTATATGGTTTATAAATATCTGAAATGGGTATTAAAATGTAAACATGGTTTGTGAGGACAATTACTGTGCCCTCGTAAATCAAATGGCTTTAAAAAATACTATACGGTGTTTAATAGAAATTTTAAACATGCATTTTTCGTGATGGATAGAGGTAGTGAGTGTATTGGGATATACAGTATAGAATACCGTTACGTCTATGGGTGTACTCACACAAGCCAGTTTGAACCGTGCCCGGGTGCGTTTGACCACCAAAGCGCGGTTCGTTTGACTAGTGTGAGTGCTCCGAATCGTGCCCGGGCGCGGCTCGATTGGCCGGCCCTGGCCCGCTTGGAAGAGGTGGGCCAGGGCACGGTTCAGTTGGACTCGGGCGCGGTTCGCATGCAGTGTGAGCGCTAACCGTGCCGGAGCACAGAAAAGGACGCGTTGCGTCACGGTTTTGCGACGCTCCAAAACCAACATGGCAGGGAAAGGGTCGCTTTGGTCTACGGCAGAGGTGCAAAACGCATTAAAACTAAAAACTGCAAAGTCCTTGCTGCACTTCAGCTGGTACCTTGCAAACATCCTCATACGAGCACACATCTGTTTAACAACAGGCTGTGAGAGGGCTGTGGACCAAACGACACAAAATTATCCACAAAGAAAACAGAGCGATGTACTCCTTTGCGTTCACTCTTCCTGTTTATCCCGAAACCGTCGCACCATAATGACGTAAGCGTGCTCCGGCACGAATGCTGAAACGCTATATGTGAGTGCAGGCCAGAGGGGGAGTGGGGACAATCGTACTCGGGCCCGGTTCATGGCAACCGTGCCTAGTGTGAGTACACCCTATGGAGAGTCCCTGTAAACTACATATGCGTGTGTAAGAGAGAGAGGGAGAGAGAGAGAAGGCATTGGAATACCGTACGTTGCTAGAAACATCATACAGCGCTCGCTGTTCCTGGCAGACTTCAGCAGCCGTCTTCGTCTTTCTTCTTCTGTGGTTTTCCTAGTTCGTGATTGGTCAACTTCAGATAAATCAACAAATCGGCTCGTTCAACCGCACAAATGGCACGAATTCAAACCGATAGCTCACAAACTTTTTAGACATGTTTAAAAGTGATCGGGAGGTCGGGAAGTGCTCGTAAGCCACTCTGCTGGGCTCGTAATTCATCGCAAATGATACGAGCCGCGACCATACGAGAATACGCGATTTCCACACGATTGAAAAAAATCGCATGCGAACTCGTACGACAGCAAAAATCGCACCGTGTACGCCCGCCTTAAGTGATAAAAACCATGTCTCCCGATATATTGCGCATCTTATGATCCTATCTAAAAAATGAAAATAATCTTTGATAAAAAATGTTTGTAAAAAATATTTTAATGACACGGTTTTGGCGGTTATAGAGTTCTGATGACGGTGTTCAACTATAACCGCCGGTCTCACGGTTATATACTAACCGTCACACCCCTACATA